>NC_079429.1:17224487-17317465 GCF_026213295.1 Gadus chalcogrammus
GGGAGAGAGTCAAAGAGAGAGACCAAGAGAGACCAAGAGACAGCAAGACAGAGACCCTATTTAAGGAACACGATGAGTCATCAAAAGTGTGAGAAAGAGGTCACAATGTCTTTGCCTACTTCCTGCCTTTCGTTTAATTCTTTCCTCACACTGTGATAATAGACACAGGGAGATGCAGAGACCGTGTGCATGAGAGAGAGACAGACAGTGAGCTACAGAGACACGCACTGAAATACAGCGAGGGAGACAGAGAAGGCATTCAGTATGGAACAGGACGTAGGGATTATAGAGGTCTGCAAAGGATAGATGCGTCAAAAAAACTGCAGAGCGAGATACGAGACAAATGAGTGAGGAGACAAACCTCTGACTCATCGGTTCCCCCCCCTACCCCCCTCTCCACGCCCCCTCCATCCTCACTCTCCATGGTCCCCTTCTACTTAACAGTCTTGTGGGGCAGACACCATCTGGGCGAATGGGATTGGGCCTATGGGGGCATCAGGTCATTAGAGCGGGGAGGGGGGGGGGGGGAATGGGGAGATTCAGTATTAACGGCAGAGTCAAACATTTACGACCCAGACAGACAAGCCTTAAGCCCTGTCTGACTGTTTCATTTGGTAACTGGGAAAGGCAGCGGGAGTGGGATTGGACAGGAGATAGAGATAATGCTAAACATGGGGATCAGGCAGCTGTGGAGTTTGGGGTGAAAGGTTCTGTGTTTGGGCCCAAATGTCTGCAGAGTACCTTCAGGCCTCCTAGAGCGAGATGCCCTCCCTGGTCCTTAAAGACACCCATCTTAAAAAGATTAGATGGCAGTCGCTTTGAAGAGAACTGAACACAATAGTTCTACTCTCTAATCAATTTGTTCTGTCGAGACAAAATAAGAAAACCTGGAACAAATGTGATGGAGAGGGTTTAGTACCGTTTAGATACTGCCTAGGTCCCATGTGCCTCCCGGGACTTTTTTTAAAAAGTGCTTCAAAAATGTACTTTTTGAAAGCCTTCTCACATTTTGCGGCAGGATACTGCAACAAATAAAAAGGTGTTCACCTCCACCACCTCACCTGGAAGACATTAAGATCTACACACATTTAAAATCTCCTCTGCAAGTGTAACCACATGTTGTGTGGTGTTTCAAACGTGAACCTGTACGTGTTCCAAACCCGCTGTGGGTCTCGAGGCGAGGAGGACTACTTCACCATATTGAGTGTCAGCGCTGGACCCTATCCACGCTAACCGCTAGCACTATTTGTAAATATGTCTTAGCGGAGATTAACCCGCGGTTGACTCCGAGAGCTTCCCCCGGGGGGGTTGCTGTCGGACCTGCTGTTCCATCGCACACACCCCCCCCCCTCCCTCCCCCCTTCTTAATGTCAATATTTGTACTGTAAACGCCACTAGCGAGCAAGCGTTCAACATCAGGGCCTGCTTAAGGCAGAGGAGAGAGAGTGATTGATGACAGACTATTTGCTTTAGGACACTTCTTTACAGCAAAGTGTTGGATTGAATTTGAAGCATTGATAATGGAAAGACACCGGCAGCGATTAACCAAGCATATGAGACAACGGGTGTACATGATTCTTAGAGGGAATTTTTCAAATCGTAGTTAGTAACAATAAAGGAAACAAAGGAGAGGGGGAACATCATTGTGGAGAGTTTAGGATTGACCATGGCTGAAGCAAGCAATGGTGGGAGAGACCAAGTTAATCTGCAGTACACTATGGGGTAAAGTGGAATCTACACATCAAAAGACGTCAGGAGATTGGCATGGCCTCAGTATCATACTTCGTTGCTACAGTGGCAATGCAAATTCAAAATCTTTACCCATTTTAATTAGAGAGAGGAAGGGAAACATCTCTAGGTGCAAGGTGAATAAAAATGCCTAGTAATTATATAACAAGTTTTATATCATTTCTAACATTTTATGCTACCATTTCATTTAATATGTCCACGAAAACGAGGGGGAGATAATTGGAAGGAATACAGAAAAGAGAGGGAGGAATAATTTATGGAACGACTATCAATATTTACTCATTTGGGAAACTCTTAATCTGAAGCAACTTCTGGCGCATACAGAGACAGGTCCTTTAAAGGAGCAGGTGGGAGTTCTGGCAACTTGCTGTTGTTTGAGGTAGAACGCAAACGTCAGGATCAATCCAGAGAAACCCAACATGTGTGTTGGGTTTGAAGTTTCCCCTGTAGTTCCAGCATGGTAATTTAATGAATTGATAAATTCATTAAAAAAAAAAAGGGACTGTACGAATCAGAAATTCTTTCTCATTCCTTCTCCTGCTCTTCTGACACCCTTGGCCGGTATTGAACTGTAGCCTGCTGAAGCTTGTGCATTGAGAGCTTCCTGGCATGATACAATTACAATAATTAAGAACTGTTTTATAATCATGACTAAACGCAAGCTATCAACTGAAAATGGGAGCAGTGCGAGTTGATCAGTTTTTCAGTTAAATTACAACCTGTTCTTATATTGTACATTTAAAGTAACTGATGTATACGTAGGTCGTTTCAACTACCCCACAGCAGGGACAATGCTTTTATACCAGCCAGTCCCTAGTACCTCACCACCTTAGAAATAACTAGTGATAGATTGGATACACAAATGCATTTATTACAGCCAAAATGGATGCACCATGAGACAAGTGTACTTTTCCTGACTGTATAAGCTCATCTTCTAGTCATGCCTCGTTCCAATTCCCCATGGCCTCCTTCTGAACACTACAGACCACCAGCGGCCACCACAGCAGCATGCTAGCTGTCAGACCAGCAGAGCAGTGAGACCCTCAATAAGAGAGGAATGAGGAGGTTTGACGGGGGGTTCTTGTGAGGACGATCCAGAAGCTTGTGGCGTGTCATCGCCTTCAGCTCGAGGTGCCCCGCCTTGGTACAGGCTGGAGTGTACAGAGAAGCATTTACAAAGAACAGCTGTACTGTTTGCCTTCAGCCGTCCATGGAACAAGGGCTGGAGAATTATCCTGGAGGGGACTTTGAATCTTGTGGCTTTTTGCCCTTAATTATATTCTTAAGTCAGGGTGGTGGTATTAATGAAGACATCCTGGATGCCCTTCTGTTTGTATCCTTCTATGGACACATACTGAGACCAGTAGGGATTGTGTAATACAAGGGCAGTACCACGAAAAACACCAAAACAAGTAGATGCAGGCACACACACTCTGTACACCCCTATCAGTTGCGGCACGAGTTGAGATAGCAAAGTGGGAGAAGAAAATGGTGTTCAAAGGGATAATGGCCTTATAAGGCCCTACTTAACAAGCACAGTTTTGTTTTTCAAGGTTTTGTGTAGAAGGAAAGTCTTAGCTCAATTTGCTTGCGTGCTCAAAGTGCATAAATGGAAGTGAAGTCAAGTCAAGCATTCTATAAAGGCTTGCAGCCTTTATTTAAACTCTTGTTTTGTACGGAATTCTTTACCTTGTAGGCACAAAATAAGTGTTTTTGGTTACCTATAGGAAGGAACGTTTTAAGAGGAATGTTAAACATCCCTGCATTATCTCCAGATGGCCTCTGACAAGACTTAACCACGGAGCAGTCCAAGGCAATATGTAAAGTCAGCCTTATCCACAGTGGACCTCTTTAATCCACAGTAGACCTCCTCTCCCCCTCTCCCCCAGTGTTGAGCAACAAGATAACAGCCAAGGCAACCCTACCTCGCCTGGCCCTTCAGCTGACATTAGCTGTTCCCGCTAAGGGAGATAACGCTAACATGCAACACCTGGATGACCCGCACAGCCACAATGGAGGCCCTGTCGTTTTGTTTGAGGTCGCAACAGGGGCCGCAGAGAGCATTAGATAAAGCAAAACATAAGTATGTGTTTAGGTAAAGGACACACTGGAAAAGAAGCAAGGTTTATGATTGGGTTGGAGCCTCCCTCTTCCACTGCTGACCTTGTGTATGTTATCCAAAACAGAAACCTGATTCCTGAACAATTGGTATTTGCGTGGGCATTTCTGTGTGAATTCAGGTTCCAAGGGCAAATGCACATTACCGTCCCTTGATTTGATAAGAATGATGAATGTCTGGAAGTCTTTCTGGTACTGGGTTTAAATATTTTTATTTGTATATTGCCCTGCATCAGGTACGGTCAGTTAGGCCATTGCTATATTTAAAACTGTATTCTGTTCTGGCTTAGGGTGAGTAAGCTAAAGTTACTGGCACATAATGTTGCGTTAAATGAATCTTCAAACCATTGTCGGTTAATTATTTATTCTTAACACAGTTCAGCATCCAATTTGGGAAGTTCCATAACTTTAGCAGATCAGCCATCTTCCATTTTGAGGAGATAAACCAGTACTTTGTTGTTGACTTATCAGTTGAAATTAGTGTATATCGCTAGGCCATCATGATCTGAGTCATTGAACGACTCATTAACTGGGTGTGTGGTAAGCCTTCTGGATCACTTAATGGGATGGAGATCATTTATCATGTGTGTAGCAAATTGAGCAACCAAGACTTATCTTTAAAGTCCCTCTTTGTTTGAAGCGGCAGGTTAAGCATCAGACTCATCATATGAAGACAAAGGAGTCTTTCTTAGGCGACCAAGTAGGAAGAATATTTACCTTCACTAGGCGCAGTCTCTATTCAGTGTCGACGGGTCAAGCACTCTCTGTTTGCTCTTTTTCCTCATTTAATATGGGTCAACTTTACATTCCTGTACACTATTTTTCACGTAGGTACTCTAGACCACAAACCTGCTCACTACATCCATGAATCTTTTCCAATCTCATCGACGCCCCTCCCTCCACACACAAACACTGTGTCACAGGTGGCCTGTGGAACTGACAGTCAGCTACCTGCAAGACTGAGTTCATCTCTGGTTGTGCCTCCTTGCAGTCCCTGGACCTCCTTTCTTCCACTGAGACTTAGATCAAACCCCCTCAACCCTCTCCTCAGCCCACTCCTCCACCCACACACACACAAACACCTAGGCCTTCCGGCAGGGATATGTACAACTGTCTCTTTGTGCACTGCCTAACTCACTACCTCCTTCGAATTCCCCGATGTGTTTGTAACTTACTTGGTGAAATTAAAACTTGCCTCCTAATCTATTCTCTACTCCTTCCTGCCTCCTATCTGCAGTGTTAAATTCCATTGATTAATCTAAAATGTAATCTTCATTTTCCAATCCTCTTTTTTCATCTTCTTCACCGTGCTCAATCCCACAGAATCCCCTCCTCCCTACAACAGTGATTTGTAAAAAAAAGGCGAAAAAAAAGGCGAAATACCCTTGATGGTGTGTCTACCCCCCTGCAGTCACCATCTGACTACTATCCCTGGTCAGTCCCACCGCCCATTAATGTCTCATTAACACCGCTTACAATGGTCCTCTCAAAGAAACCCACACGCACCCCAGCTGATGTCAAGAATTTCGACCGGTCTCTCTTCTACCATTCAACTCCAAAACACTTATGCCGTCTCTAACCAACTCTTTGCATTGCTCCATGAGAACAATCCTCTGGACCGTCGCCAGTCTGGATTCAAGGCAGGCCACTCCACTGGGATGGCCCTCCTTGCCGTCAGAGAGATACTTCACACCGCTACAACAGCCTCCCTCTCCTCCGCTGTCATTCGGCTGGGACTTTCAGTAGCCTTTGACACAGTGACCCACCAGATCCTCCAGTCTCCACCCTCCAAGAACTGGGTCTCTCAGGCTCTGCACTCGCCCTGGTCACATCCCATCTCACGGGTCGCACTTTGGCCCAATCAGAATACCCCGCTTGCACCCATCACTCAGCCTACCCCTCCGTTTGGTGCGTTCATGCATAGGGGTAGGGCAGCCTCCTGATTCTGGTTTTGATACGGGTAAGTGTTAAAAATAGCCCTCCCAATTGAGATTTCTTCGACGCACACTCACAAGTTTTATTGAAAGAATCGCACTGAATGCCTTGCAAATAAATCGGCGAGATGCTGCATAAGCAACAAAAGAGAGCCACACATTCGTAAATAAAGTACTAGTATGAAAATTATAAGTTTTGAATGATTTTGATGAGCATTTGTGCTTTCATGTCTCCATCAAATACATGGCAAATGTCGTTGATAATACAACTATTGCCATAGGGATGCAATTTGCTTGTGTCTACTGATAAAGGATGTTTATTGCCCATGCAGCAGAAACTACCACAGCTGCAGACGGCATTTTGAGATCAAAATTATTCTTGCTCCTTTTGGTTTATATTTTATACTGCAAGCCGCTAAGGACCAAAGCGTCTGCTAAATAAAATGTACTATGATGATTAGCTGATTGCATTAGGCATGTTGCTTTGCTCAGATTATCTGCTGGAGCTATCAGTGCATCTCCAGACAACTCCATGCAATGGAGAATCGGTTGATTTAACTAGTGTGTTTTTAGCACACTAATGTATCGCAATAGGATGTAGAACATAGAGCCTACAATGGTTATAAACTCGTCTGATGCACGTGAAGTGCAAGGTTTTGTTTTTATCCACCATGCGACGAGGACATTGGCACAAAAGAGAAACAAGACTAAACAAGACACTGGCAGGAACGATGAGTTGAGACAGTAAAAATGCAGGAATGAGTAGATTGCAGATTGAGTGAGAGAAGCCAGAATATTAGGTTTGGGGATTATAATAAACCACTGATTGCAAAAGGGATGTTGATTTGATAGGATCTCGGTTTGAAAATGATAAAGAATTGGCACACAGCATGACAAAGAAAGGATGTAAAACAATAGGCAGGTCTGGCTCAACAGGTTGAACATGGCGTGATTCCCAGCTACATCCAAGCAGGCTGTGTGTGTGTGTGTGTGTGTGTGTGTGTGTGTGTGTGTGTGTGTGTGTGTGTGTGTGTGTGTGTGTGTGTGTGTGTGTGTGTGTGTGTGTGTGTGTGTGTGTGTGTGTGTGAGAAGCATAAAACGTACAGCCAAATAAAAAATGTTGGTGAGGAAAAAGACAGACAGTGACACGTGTAGAGACGAACTGTATCAACAGAGCGATCTACATTCCTGTGCTATCTATAAGGTGGCTCCGGCTGCTGTCAGAGCCACGCAAGAGGAGGGCCGACAGGTTTGGCTTCTAGTCTGAATACCAACGCCTTCAAAATAAAACCCAAAATTAAGTAGTTATTTTTTTGCGAATCACAATGACTAAACCCTTCGGTATTAAAAGTGATGTGAAGGCCTAGAGTAAATCTTGAATAAAAGTCTTCAATTGAGATCAGAATTGAACCCAGACTTTGTGTTTGTATTGCGGCTTTATCAAAACAAAGCAGAACTGAAGAAAAATGATTCATGACGCCATGAAGGCCCCTTGAAAATAAACTACGATAAAAAAAGATGAAACTAAAACAAATCCCCTCAGGACATTCAAAACAAAGAACAACTACAGCTTGCGAAAACCTCTTTAGCCACCAGAATAATTTGCATGTATTTGTATTGCTCCCATGCTAACATCTGACAAAAATCGAAATAAGGAAAATAATGTGATTGAATCTGCTATTGTGAATTCTGAATCAGATTACCATAGCCCTGTTATGTCAACTCAGGGAGGCTGGTAATAAACCAATGATTGAATGTAAAAGTTATGTCACACAGGGCCGAAACTATTACTACCCCCGTGTACTCGCCCTGGCTTTGTTTTTCAGATGTTGCATTGGAACATGTCACAGACTGCATTTTCTGTGCCATTGATTGTAAATAGGCTGAATAAATAAGTCAAAGAAAGAGAGCTAGCCTACTATAAGGCAGAACGTCTCTGGGCACTGAGCCAAATCTGACTCTCTCTGTCTCTGTGTGTGTGTCTGTGTCTGTGTCTGTGTCTGTGTGTGTGCTTATCAGTCTTCCTTTCAAATACCGTACGTGTGAGTGACAGGCGTGTTTATTGGATGGGTTTGGCACAGAAGGGGCGTTTGACAGGTGAGTCGAAGATATTGGTGTAGCAGGCAACGTGACATCTGGCCCGCGCCTGATGAACATGTAGCTTTGGCCATTGGGTGATTGTAAACAACAAACATATGCAGAACATGGTAGCCATAGAGATAGTCAGGACAACGTGTGTTGGTGATGATAATCTGAATGTCACACACACACACACACACACACACACACACACACACACACACACACACACACACACACACACACACACACACACACACACACACACACACACACACACACACACACACACACACACACACTTTAGGGAAGGAAACACCAGCTGACCAATTCATTGACAACATCAGATATAGATTTCAATACAGCCACATTAACACTCAAACTATGACTTTGACCGGCGCATTTTGTTGTTATACTTCGATGTGATTGCAAGCGTATTATTTCCTGTGCAATTCACAGTTTGACTTGAAAAGTATAAGAAACGTGATAGTTATACTTGCTCTCTCTAATGCATGACGTTGTACTTTTCTCGGGACTTACCTGCAATCTGCCGGAGCTCCCTCTCAATGCATCTCGAGACCACGCCATGCAAAGAAGAACTACTAACTGGAACTGGAACTGTGTGGTTTAGCACACTAACGTCTCGCAGTAAGATGCAGAACATACAGACCTACAATGGTTTGAAACTCACTCATACACGTGTAGTTTGCGGCTTTGTTTATCCACCCTGCGACGCGGACATCTCGATGCACATTAAAAAGGGGAAATAAGACGAGACGAGGTACTACCAGGCAGAACGAGTGGACCCAAAGTGCGTTCTGCAGTCGAAGAAAAAGGCAGGAATGTCTAAAAGCGTCTGACGGCTAGCGTTTGAAGTGACAGTGTGTTGTTCGGGAGGCGTGGCCTATCGCTCCTCTGATCGCTTCAAACTTGAAACCCCTCCCCATGGGCGTGGCCTGGCCCTGAAGAGAAACAACCGCACGCGCGCGCGCGCACACACACACACACACACACACACACACACACACACACACACACACACACACACACACACACACACACTCACACTTATAATAATAATAACAATAATAAAATAAAGATAATAAATATGTTTTATAAAACCAAATGGGAGTCGGGAGCCCCCTGTCGGAAAAGGAATGAACTGCTACAACGTTAACTTGGTCTGTGTCCTGGCTTCAGGTTTTTCTGTCAGCGTGGATACGCTCTAAAATATCTCTTTCCTTTGTTTCTTTGGTTTGTTGTCGTGTCTGTTTCCTAGCTCTGAAAAATATTTGGTCGTTTTCTTCTCCTTCAAAGTAAAAGCGTTCCCTTAGCTTTCTTCCAGTTGTATTTTGATACGTTAGGACAGTGGTTCTCAAACTTTTACCATGAGTACCACCTTAGAAATGATTTGGCTCTCCAAGTACCACCGGAATTAAAATAAAGTGCGTAGGCCTATAACTACATAGAGTTTACACAGAAGGCATTAATATTAATAATACGATTCATTATTCACATAACTTTACTTGAATGAAGCAACCAACTGTCTATAACTCATGTATTGTATTTAAACACTTGCAACGGGATAATACTAACAATTGAACAACTGCTTCAATAATGCTACCCAGCAAATGGGGATAGCATCTGGCATATAACATACCAGTCAATCTAGTGAGGTTATTAACAAGTATACTGCATTAAAGCATTCAGAGCACTGAATATTAATTTTAACAACTGCAGTCAACCAATCATGAGAGGTAAATTGTACTGCATCAAAACATTCAAAGAATTGAACATGAATATTTAAATACTGGAGTCAAACAATCCTGTTACAAGCAATCATGCACAGCAAAGAGAGAAATCATGTGTACTGCGAAAACACTGTAATCAAACTATCATGAGTAAGAACAAGCGTATCATAGAAAAACAACGTATTCAGTATTAAAAAATACTGCATTAAGTGCCATAAGGTCAGAATATAAACTATGTTTGGGTTTGAAGGAGAATGTACTCAGGCACACATTGAAAATTAGGCCTATCATGCTTAGTGAGAGGGGTGTGATGTCTGGGTCGATTGAGGTTAGCTTTAGCCTCAGACTTCGTTCAGTATCCAACCTGCTTCCAGCACTCGAGTTGAGGGGGGATGGCATCCCCCTTTGGAATTAAAATGATCAAAATCATCCCCCTTCTGAAACAGCCATCCCCCCTTCCAATCCCCTGTTATTTTATCAATTAATGTGGAAATATTACCGCTATTTCATTATAGCGGTTTCCTTTTTCAATTCGGCGCAAGCAACGTTACTTTTCCCAGGGACAGATTTGACCACCAGTGGTACGCGTACCACAGATTGAGAACGTCTGCGTTAGGAGACAAATGATTCCAACGAAGACGATACAAAGTACGACAGAACTTTATACCCTTGAAATACCATTTAGTTCCACTTTTCCTCTGAAAACATCATTACTGGGACCTGGTGGTTTATTGCTTTATACTGACTTCATCAAACCTTTGCTTATCTCATCACATGTAGGAACGACATCTGCATCGCTCGCGGGCTTTGCACTGTAGTCCCGAGTGCCATTCGGGCGCCCGAGGGCCACTTGGACATAGTCAACCTCCCCGTGCAGGCCCGGTTCTACGGGGGTGATGAATAATAAAATACTTGCGCACAAAACAAATTGTAATTAAACTTGTGACAATTTCCATTAATTACAGTTGTTTGCTGCATTTATTTTGTTCACTAAACCGATAAGAACGTTATTATTTTTCTGACAGGTGCGCGTGAACTGCGCCCCGGCCGGCGTCGTGTGCAAAATGCGCGCATCCATGTATATAGCTTATCTATGGCGCGCACGGCAGAGCAGGGAGGAGGATGGATCCTGTGCCCCCTGGTGGATCAAGTGTGCCACTGTCTTGGAACCTCCTACAGTCTCCACTCTCCAGCTTGTTGTTCATGAATACTGGACAACATGGGACAGTTAGAGAAAATGGCTGCTGACAGCCTGTTGTCTACATACTTGTAGGCTGCACAAGTAACAATTTGAATGACATTGTAAAATCATTTGTCCTCACAAAGCATTGTCAATAACAGCTTATTTTATTAATGTATTAAATGTATTAACCCATATTTGACAGTTGTGTTTTGATTGTATTTATTTACAATCTTGTGAACTTTAAGAAATGCACTATGTATTACTGATTACTTTTTGTGAAAATTACTAATTGGGTTTTAAAGAGCCCATGCCATTAAAATCACATTTTTCCTATTGTTTGTTAAATAACATAGGTCTGAATAAGTTTGTGAGCTGTGGTAAGTTTGAAATCTATGCAGTTTGTCTGCTGAATGCAATAGGCAATGAAAGGAAAAAGGCAGAAGAAATGAGCCGATCTGGATAAGGTGACACTGTGACGTAGCGTTGTCAAATTATTATTCATGGCCCTGCCCACTTGGTTGGTTCGTAACCACCCACAAGAATTCTGAAGGAGTCGTGATTGAGCTAGTGCTAAATGCTAATACGTGTACGGTAGTTGCTTAGTTCGTAGTAACAGGCTAGTTACAGAATTTTTAATGCAATGGCAGAACGACATCGAACTACATGAACTGCGACATGCTGCCTGCCGCCGGTTGCCGCGAGGCACCACCGCCGCGAGGCACCACCTCCCGGCAGCGGGCAGCCGGGCGGTGGTGCCTCGCGCCGGCAGCAGGCAGCAGGCAGCGCACGGTTCTGTCTACTACAGATTGATGTGGAAGTGGAAGAACCAGAGACGTCGGAGAACCCGACGAAGTCCTTTGTGATTCATTATATCTTCTGGACGTGCACACAGCTTTTGGCCGTGATAATATGTATTATTTGATATAGATATCTATGTATTATATGATATTATTTAGATATAGAGCTCCAGGACTGTAACGCAAGTGTTGTACACTTCCTTGTTATTTGGATAACCGTTCTGCTGTTGGTGTGATGGCGCATAACACGTCGGACTCTCGTCTATGGTATTTCTACAACTAGACCCGTAGTGGGGGTTATCTCAGCCATGGTTGAGAATGAATTGGGGGAAAGGAACTTTGGCTTTGACTCCCTGAAGTCATGAACCACGACATGGAGGAGAAAGGGATTGTTGACCGCGGTCGTCTCCCGCCGGAGCCTCGCTGCCGATTGGACCACCGCCTCGGCTTCAGGATGCGGTGATTAGCGCTGACCGCTGCCGAGGCGGCGGGAAGCAGGGCTCAAGCGGGATACATTCGCGGCCAACAATCCCTTTCTCCTCCATGTCGTGGTTCATGTAGCCTACTTCAGGGAGTCAAAGCCAAAGTTCCTTTCCCCCAATTCATTCTCAAACATAGCTGAGATAACCCCCACTACGAGTCTCGTTGTAGAAATACCAGAGACGAGAGTCCGACGTGTTATGCGCCATCACACCAACAGCAGAACGGTTATCCAAATAACAAGGAAGTGTACAACACTTGCGTTACAGTCCTGGAGCTCTGCTCTATATCTAAATAATATCATATAATACATAGATATCTATATCAAATAATACATATTATCACGGCCAAAAGCTGTGTGCGCGTCCAGACGACACTTCCACATCAATCTGAAGTAGACGCGGTCGTTTGAGATTCATAATAACCTATCGTCTGGAGGCTCACACAGCTTTTGGCCGTGATAATATATATTATATATTATTTGATATAGATATCTATGTATAATATGGGTTTCTAAGAGCCATTGCGATACATCCACCGTAAACAGAGCGCATGGTACCGTGGCTACAAGCTGCTCAGGGCCAGGTGATAATATATATTATATATTATATGATATAGATATCTATGTATAATATGGGTTTCTACGAGCCATTGCGATGCATCCACCGTAAACAGAGTGCATGGTACTGTCAGTGGCTACAAGCTGCTCAGGGCCACACCCCCACCCCCCTCCTTGACCTGCCTTGACACGCCCACCGTATACAGAGCGCATGGTAGTGGCTACAAGCTGCTCAGGGCCACACCCCCACCCCCCTCCTTGACCTGCCTTGACACGCCCACCGAAACAGCGCGTTTGGGGGAAGCTCAATGTGCGACTGTTTCGGAGTGACTGTAACTCTGCACCACGGCTGAATTTCGGGGACGTCTTTGAATACTGTGTTTGTGGCCCACTAATACCTATATTAAAGCATCATAAAATAGAATGGCATGGGATCTTTAAACAAAACATTACTAATTGGGTTTTATCTGTCAGCATTAAACGTTTTGGGCATCAGAATAAGCACTTAATGACATTAAGTGTTTCACATACAGGTGCATCTCATAATATTAGAATATCAGGGAAAAGCTCTATTTTTGTCCTTTACTTCAAAAGGTGAAAGTTCCATCTAAAGATGTATTAGACACAAAGTATATTTCAACCATTATCTTGTGAATGATAATGTAAGATTATTTTGTGACATTTAGTGCTTCACTTATATAAATACTGATCATGTTTTACAATGTGGATGACAATGTTGAATTATTTAGTCTCATAAGGCTACAATGCTGCTTGAAAGTATGCGAACCTCTTGAGCCTTTTTTAATTTGATTTAATTTAACCATTATTAATTCATTTTTATCAATACCAGACAGTATTTTTATATGAAATAACAGATGTGTGTTTATAACCTGAAAATTTTTATTGTCCGAAAATCAATTGTTAAAACGAATTATTTGCCTATTTATTATGTACGTGCAAAAGTAGGTGAACCCTGAGCTGCATTGCTTAAATCGAGCAGGTAAACACAATCAGGTGGGACCAATGATGAAATGGACCAATGTAATGAGAGATCTTTAGGGAAGAAATTGGGCAGCACAAGATAAAACAAATCAAACCAAGGTTTAGGCTCACGGAAAGTGAACCCATTCCGTTTAATCACTAAATGTGTCCCACCTGATTGTGTTTACCTGCTCGATTTAAGCAATGCAGCTCAGGGCTCACTAACTTTTGCACACAAGTAAGCAAATAATTGTTGTATTTGAATTTTTAACTACACAATTCTGGAGATTTCTTTTTTTATTATTGATAAACCCACACCTGTTATTTAATGTAAAACATACTGGTATTGTTAAAATGATTAATAATGGTTAAATAAAATTCCAATTAGGCTCAAGAGGTTGACATACTTTCTAGCAGCACTGTAAGTCAACAACAGCTTATTTTAGTTATGTATTATGTTCATAAGAACCCATATTTGCCAGTTGTGTTTTGATTGTATTTATTTACAATCGTGTTAATTTTAAGAGGCACTATTACTGATTACTTTTTGTGAAAGTTACATCACTAATTTGGTTTTATAGTTAAATGCAAGACAGAGAAAGGCAGTACAAGAAGACATGACATGTAGTAGTTCACTTTGGTAAATACAGAAAAAAGTGTTGTTCTTTCCGTGTTCAGCTAAAATCTGTTTTATTTTGAAGTTTCAATGTGAACGACAATGTACAATTATTTGCTGTGTCAAATTAAGTAAAAAATTGATTATTTTTGCATTGCAGTCACATGTTGTTTTTTTCAGTGTAGAATTCTGTTCTTTTTTACACCTCACACATCACACATATCAAAAACCTATCTCATATACAAAGCTTGGATATCAATAAGTTAATGTTGCAGCTGAAATTTTCTCCACATCATAAGACATGATGTGATACTATCTTTTAAGCACAGTAAATGTTTTTGTCCCAACATGTCATCAGTAGAACTACCCAGAAGTGCTTGTCTATCTACTGGTAGAAAGGCCTGTGTAAAATGCGAAGTCTGAACTGAAGCTGGATAGCTGGTTTTAGTATAGTACTGGTGCACCGGGCCTGTCCCAGTGGTGTCAGGACGTAGTGTGGTGGCCAGGCATCGATAGGTAAATCAAGACCCTGGTCAAGGACTGCAATGCTTGCCTCCTTATCGGAAAGACCCGGCCCCAGCCCCACCCCCACCCAGGTGAGAAGGGTCAATCTGCAGGCTTGGGCGTTTCCGTCATGACACAAGAACGCCCTTTAGGCGTTCCTGGTAGCGTTTCATCGACCAATCACGCGGTGTTTCAAAAGGCATACTGGGTTTCGCAAGGCATACTGCGAAGCACAGTCGGAAGGCATACTATGCTTTCCTTCCTTAATGGCAATTTTACCTCTCTCATTAGATTTACCAATCATGGAGCCCCCACTTGGCTAACGTTAGTTCTATGCTACCCGTTCTAACTACTAGATCTTATTTTGAAACTTCTGTTTGAGAAAATCGGGTTCGGTGTTGACAATGGAAGTTAGGTCGGTTTATGGCAGAGTTTCCGTTGTCCGGTTATTACCGGTCATTGACCCGGGAAAAAATGAGGAAGACCGAAATTTCTTAATGTCCCCGGTTAGAATGACCAATGGAAATAATTCCTTGCACAATTTGAATTGTGTTTAAATATGCTACAGTGGTCATTTGTTTAGCCAATTCATGTTAAACAATGAGGGTTTTGATTGACCCGACCCGGCCCGCCGATATTTCCCACCACTATTCTTGAGCCGTCAGGGGCGGATCTACCCATTTTGGGGCCCTAGGCAAAATATAGACATGGGGCCCTCATCTTTGAAACACGTACACAAAACAAATAACCATCCCAATACTCTTAGAATCGCAATAAACCCATAGTGCACTGCCACTCAACTCTCCACAGTAAAATCAGTTTCAGATTTCTTTCAGAGAGAGAGAGAGAGAGAGAGAGAGAGAGAGAGAGAGAGAGAGAGAGATTAGAATTTCCATTCTCTGCCAGAGATACAAAATGATCTTGCACTTAACAGAACTAAAATGCATAATGGATATGAGTCTATGAAAACCACCATTTACATTTAAACAGGACCAATGAAAAGATTTTGTGTGTGGACAGGAATAACAGTGGCTGTGTGTGTGAGTGAGAGACAGGCAAAGCAGTGGTTCAGTGTGAGTGAGTGATTGACAGGAGAGAGAGAGAGAGACAGAGAGAGAGAGAGACAGAGAGAGAGAGAGAGAGACAGAGAGAGAGAGAGAGAGAGAGAGAGAGAGAGAGAGAGAGAGAGAGAGAGAGAGAGAGAGAGAGAGAGAGGGGGGGGGGGTGTTTAGGTGTGCAAGTGGTTAAGTTCTCCATCTTCAAATGTCCATTTTCCCTGTTGCCTTCACCATTTCATGTGAGTAAAACAGTGTGTGTGTGTGTGTGTGTGTGTGTGTGTGTGTGTGTGTGTGTGTGTGTGTGTGTGTGTGTGTGTGTGTGTGTGTGTGTGTGTGTGTGTGTGTGTGTGTGAGTATGTGAGTGAGTGAGTGAGTGAGTGAGTGAGTGAGTGAGTGAGTGAGTGAGTGAGTGAGTGAGTGAGAGTATGTGAGTGAGTGGCAAAGCTCTGTGTGTGTGTGTGTGTGTGTGTGAGACAGAAAGCATTTGTAAACACAAAGTCCTACTGTTGTCGTCTTCTCAAAAGTCTTCATATCAGAGAAAAGTGGTGAGCAACAGTATAGAACCCCAACAGCAGAGCCTGTCGCAAGTTCAGCAGCGGCTGCTGTGGCAGCAGCAGGTGTAAAAAATGAAGTCAATTTCGGCAGTGTATCTGCAATTCTTTTCTTCTCAGCTTTTTGTTTTCGTTTAACACAACCACTATCATAATTCCATGCAATTCCGCCGCTTCATTTTCACCGAGTCGCATCCCTCTGCTTTGGTTTGAAGTACGTTATTTCGCGCTGCGCGCGTTACTACGTAATCATATTCTGGACTAGTCCAATGCACAATGGAGGGGGGCATGTGTGCTGGAAAATTATTATTTAGGCATTAGTTCGGCGTTATGTTGATATTTTTGTTATTTTTTTCTACTAGAAATGTTGTTGTTTTTTTTACTTTACATAAGTAATGGCTGGGGGGGTCAGATTTGGGGGCCCCTAATAAAGACAGATTTGGTTGGGGCCCTAGGCACTTGCCTAGGTTTGCCTAATGGAAGATCCGCTTCTGTGAGCCGTGTCGGGCCAGGCCTTTGATCGAGCGTTTGTGTTTGTTTTGTTAGTCCGGTAGTCCGGTAACTTGTCAACCCCAGCGTCTTCGGTTGCTAAGCGACGTCAACGTCTTTGGCGGACTATTTCAATGATCAACACTACGATCAACACTAACGAATAAATTGTAAAAAAGACACACCATGTGAAGTTATTTTCCAAATAAGATTTGAAAAGCTATGGAAGTTTATTTACAACACTAGTTACATGGTTTTTGAGTAGTACACTTTGACATTTTAATCCAGTTCAGCGAGAAAGGCGACGAAGAATAAGAAGGGGGCGTTCCAGTCTGCGTAGACGGGAACCTCCACCACACAAGAACGCCCATTTGTGTCTGCAGTGGGATGATATTGACCCAGGCAGCCGCTGAACTGGCCGTCCCGACCCTGGGAGCACCTTCAACTCGACCTCTGTGGCGAGCTGCATGGTGTGCCTTATCACCAGCGGTTCCTCGTCGCTGTCTACGACCTCCACTCTGAGGGGCCACAAAAAATGATGACCGATTGGAAATAAGGCCCCGTCCACACGGAGCCGAAACGGGCGAAAACGATCTGGTTTCGTTTTATGCGGAATATTCAAGGCGCTGGTTCTCCACAGAAAAAAGTGGAGCGCATCAACCCTTCGCGCATACAGCATGCGCGCAGTATGCAAACATTCAGTCACGAGGAGATTCAACCTTTTAAATTGAGCAGAAAATACTTTTGAATGTGTTCATTTGAATTGTGTTTAGATATGCTACAGTGGTCATTTGTTTAGCCAATTCATGGAAAATAATGAGGGTTTTGATTGTAGTGTAGCCTTTGTGATAAAATAAATAAGTTGTTACATTTCGTGCACTCGCTCAAATTGATCGCTATAGACTACCGTAGGTTTATGAACTAAACGGCGGCAAGCTAGCGAAGCCTGCGGCAAGCTTTGCGGAGTACCGGTATTTAACAACCATGGCGAATCAAAATATGATCGCACACTTCTTCTTCCTCTTTATATAGCCTGCCTATCAATTTTCTTAAGTGCAATAAACACGGACAATATCCGACAGATTTTTTTCCAATTTGACCGGCACCAATTTCTTCTAGCGGAAACACTGACCCCACAGCCATACTGCTACTACGTAGCCTAGGGGTACACGGTTCTCTGTCAACAATTGTAACATTGGGATAAGTTCTAGGATGGCTGGAGGTGGGGTGGGCGGCCCGGTGGGCGGCACGTTACGTTGGACAATGAATGAGGTATTAATGGTGTGTTCCTCAATCCTCGGACGCCACACTTCTGAGTCGAAAGTCAAAGATCTCCCAGCTTTCTTGCGGTATTTCTCAGAGGCACGCCCCCATCTTTCGGAATTCTGAGAGTAGACCGAGAGCAGTGATGATGCTCTCAATAAAATGGCTGCGCCCATGAAGAGATTTATTTTCTTTGTATTTGTACTAGGTTGGTCATTTTAATGTCGATTTTAAATGCTCTTACACACTTGATTACATTGCTACTTTATTCCGGTCACCAATTTATACATTGCATGGTCTTGCTGCGCGTCCAATACAATGTCAAGTTGTGTTGTTTGTTTTCAGGCTGGTTTGCTAGAGAGGCTAATGTAGCTAACAATAAACAACGACTAGCCAATTTCATGACACAATCAGAAAGACGAACAGGACCGAGACCGGAAATTACGTCAAAAGTGCAATACGGAAGGCTGGCGTCCGAGGATTCAGGAACACACCATCAGACAATCAAGTCATTTTAGCCTGAATACATACTGTACGTAAGAAGCACCAGACCAGGTTTCTAGTACCATGGGCAGTATCAGAGCGATAACCTGTTGAACTAAGTGGATGTGGTAGGCTACATCAGGGGATGCATCTGCAGACCACTGCCAAATAAATAAAGGTACCTAAGACGCAATATTTATTGCTTAAGATTTGCTGGTGCTGGTGACATGCCTGATAGGATTTCCGGCGTAACAACGTGTGCGATTTTTAAAAAAAAATCAAAATCAGGTTTGCGTTCGCGTGATCTGACACTTCCCAAGATTCGAAAGCGCGTTCACACCAAAAGCGACTCTGTACAAAGTCAACGTATAGACGCGTTCCAGGCGCCTGTCGCTTTTTGTGTGAAGACGGGTTGAGATGCGCTCTCACTCTACTCTCTCTTCTTTTCACTCTAGCAGTCACTCCAAGAGGGAATGTGTTTTGTGTTTCCCATACACTGCGAATGTGTCTCCAAAACTGGCAACGCGAAAAGTATCCTAAGTCATGGACTGCAACTTTATGAAGCCAGGGGAAGACACCAAACTTCTCGATAAAGGATTAAAGAATAAATGGCACTGGTCTTGGATAGAGGAGGTGGGTAGAGACGCAAAGCCCTTTGGAAGCTGGTGTCAAAAAGGAGAATATTATATGGAACTAGCGGGAAATAAGTGCTGCCACGGCACAAATTACATCCTCGTCATCAAGCAGCTGTCCGAGCAATTCAATGCACCTCACGTTTGCCGGGGGTAACAGCCACAGCAGATATCCGACCCTCAAAGAGCGATCGCGCGGCTGATTTAAAATTCATTTGTGCGCCTTCATTGCTGATCTGTCGTTTACATCGCTCATTCACTCGTCACTTTAAGAAATTAGCGGAGGATAAACCTGCCCTTACGCATCTGTCTGTCTCGAGGCAGCATGTGAGCTATCTTATCACACAAGGCATCTCGCCAGAGTTTAAAGAAATCTGTCCGACAAGCTTAAGAATGGCATGTTTTCACTTAACATTGATGAGGCCACGGACAAAAGCATCGATAAGATTCTAAATGTACGGGTCCGATTTTATGAAGAGGATGCAGGCAGTGTGAAAATACAGCACCTTGCCAGCAAAAAGGTCAATGTTGCAACTGCCTCAGCACTGATGCTGCAACTAAAAGATGTCCTGCAATCATATGGGCTAGAGTGGAGACAAGTCACCAGTTCTACTGGACAATTGTGCTGTGATGATGAGGGGAAAGAAATCTGGGCTTCCTAACGCTAGCTAGGAAGGAGAACCCTAATCTGCTGGACATATCAGGAGACACCGTTCACATGGTGTCCAATAGTGCTAAGGACCTTATGAGACCGTTTGGCTCAGAATGTGGAAGCTTTTTGCTCTGATATCTATTATGATATAGAGAAATCACCTAAACAGTTGGAGATTTTTGCACAGTTTCAAAGTTTACTCCATCTCCTCCCCCAAGAGCTTGATAATGCCTATCAGTAACAGATTCATTCAAATGCTGGAGGTATTCAACAGGGTGAATGAGCTACTGTATGTGCTCGTGCTGCACTATACTACCATGTGCTGGATCCAAAAAGTATTTAAAATAAATGGTGCATATTTTGCAGAAAAAATAATGTCTCTTTGTTCATGCCCTTAAGTCAATGGTTAGGCTACTAATCAATTCCTAGTTTACGTTGGAGTATTATAATTGCCGCCTACTGACCTTTCTTGGTATGGCTGTAGTATCTGTAGTCTCAGTATGTTATTCAAAGAATAAGTAAATTGGTAAATGACTAGTTAAGTCCCGGATCCCAAGAGCTCTGGTGCTCTACACAAAGATGCTACTATATTAGGCTTATATTGGGTTTGTTCATCTCATGTCTGAATGTTGTCCAGTTATTTCCACAAAATTCACCAGAATCTATCATTAAAGGGTATTTTTATCAAAATGTTCATCCTGGGGAGCATACCCCTGGATCCCGCTTGACAATTATGTTGATCAGGGCATATATCTAGGCTTAGGGGCCCGCTAACCTCCCAGGGAAAAAAGTTCAGGCTCAGAATTTTTTTCTACCTTCACCCCTGTGGTGATCTATGTTCAGACCCTGTTACGTTGCTATATTACAAAATGTTCCTAAAAACGGACTATAACAATACACTTTCATTTCTTCATCAGAGGCCTCATACAACAACATTTGAAAGGTCAAAAAATATATTTTTTCTAAGCCTTGGTCTAACAGGGCTAAACTTTCTCATTAATAAATTTTTGGATGGTGGACATGAAAAATAAAATGATTATCTCCCTCTGAAAAGCATCTTTACAAATAATACTTTAACCAACTTTGCGAATAGGTAACATGTGATTAATATACCATCAGTAAATTCTGGACAACAGATTATTCAGGTTTTATTATGTTTTTATTTTTTTTATTAAGGTTGCATTTTGATTTGTATTTAAAACCGTAACAATTTGATGTAAAATGTTGACAACAGCAGTAGATGAGTTGCAACACTGTAAATTAAACATGTTTTTCCAGTCCGGTTAAGGGTTCACGGCTGGCCTCTTGTGGTCGATAAAGTTACTCAGTTCGACATATAGCAAAGTAGAAATATAGAGTCATCTCAATGCGGTTCAGTGGTTTCCCCAAATTATGAAAACACAGGTAATCATCTGATCATTTCACAGATGTCTTGGCGCTGGGTGCATTTCAAGTGTCAATGCAGCTTGGACGATGTTTTATCTTAAAATGTAAAAACTGTTTCAATCATTTTCACTTGATGCAGAACTAAATGTGTTCCTTCAGTTCTACTAAACGACCGTAGATTACACCAGAAACGTCTTGTCAAAAGCAGACCTGCGTCCAGGTCAGTCGGTCAGAGCTTGGTCATGGGGATGTGCAGGTTGTTCCATGGACCCATCCACAGCTCCTCCTCGTCCGACTGCGTTCTGTCACTCAGACACTCCGTTAGCTCTCTGGCCGTCGCTCTGCCAATGTCCACCTCCGACTCCCTCTCCTCCCCCTCCTCCTCCAATCCCGCTGTCTCCTCGCCGCCCTCCCCCTCCTTCGCTCTTGAGGCCTCTGGAATGTTCTCTGTGCTGCTCTGAGCAGCGGCGACAAGGGTCGCCCTGGACACTACACCTGCAGCGTGACCACTGCCGGTCGACCCCGGGGACACATGAGAAGGTCCCACGTTTAACGTCTTCTCTTCGTCATTTGAGAACGAGGCGGTGGCGGTTGCAGGGGCGGCCATTTCGGAGTTGGGCCCCTGGAAGCTGCTGCGCCCCTCGTCGCTGACCTCCTCCGCAGCGGCGGCTATTATGTGGTTGTTGAGGGGAATGCGTTCCTCTAGCGTGGCGGCCATTTTCTCCAGCTTGCGGAAGTGTTTGACCAGCCTGGAGCTGAGGACAGGAGAGCTGAGCAGGTTGTTGTTGGTGGGGGTGGTGTGCGCTTGAACCGGCGCCACACCCGACCCCGCGCGACGGGTGCGGACGATGGAGCCGTTTTGCGCCACGTAGACGCTGCCATTGTTGTTGGCGTGGCTTTTGACGGACGACGCGAGGCGGTTGGGGCGCTGGGGCTCCGGGGCGCTCTCCTCGCCGGTGGAACTGGTCTCGTACTCCCGGTCCATCACCAGCTTGACACGGCGCGTCCTACTGCCGTACTGGGGACACACATACACACATTAGAATTAGAATAGAGTCTAAACGACTTTATCTGTCATTTAAATGTATTGCACACAAAAGCATACAGACAGAGAAACTGGTTTTAAAATGAGGGCGGAACTTAAAAACCAAGCAAGGTCACAGAGTGAAGATAGTGCCGACATGACCAAAAGGGGAATGAGAATCTCCACACTGGAAATCCAAAAATACCCGAAAGGTTTTCTTCAGAGACCAATGAAGGCCAAAAGACCATCTCTCTCCATGGCCAGATGGGTTAGAAGATACAGAGGGAGAGTCAATCCCAGCATGCTTATCAGAGGCATAAGAGGCGGGGAATAAATAACCAGAAAGAGGAAGAGTAAAAGTTTGAAAACCGACACAGTAACTCCTCGAGGACAAAGAGTCAGCGAAGAGTACGCCAAACACAGGCAGGAAAGAAGTAAATAAAGGTTAATTCCACTCAGGTAATCACGGCAAACTCCAGCCAGGGCTGTTTGTTGGGGAAGATCTTACTGTCTCTGCAGATCATCTAATCTCCAAGTTACAACCTCATCTCCCTCCATCCATGCCATCGTTCTCTGTGTGTACACTGTCCTCTCCCTCCTCCTCCTCATCGTCCTCTGTGATTGGCGATAGGATTTCGTTCATGATGTCAATCACGCCAAAGCTGTCCTCTGATTGGCAGACGTGTCTGTCAGAGGACCGCCTCCTCGAGGACGATGATGTCGATGAGGATGACAAAGATCGACTCGACTTGGCAAGTCGGGACCCCTTGCTGGGCTTCTCTTCGTCTCCCAACTCCTCATCCTCTCCCTCTTCTTCTATTCTTCTGTGCAAAGTCGAGGACGAGGAAGAGTGCCGGGAGGTTTTAGGCCTTGATCGCCGGAAACCATCAGTGCTTTTGTGAGTCCTCCCTCTCTTCTCAACAGCTCGACTGGAGCCGGACTTCTCCGTCCCGCCACTCGAAGCCTCGCCCTCGTCTTCCCCTCCACCTCCTCCTCCTCCTCCTCCTCCTCCTCTTCCTCCACCTCCTCCTCTCCCTTCTGAATCTGACCCCCCAACCGAATCCTCCCCCTCCTCCCCCCTCCTGGGGTCTCGCTCCCCCTCCCTCCCTCCTCCGTCGGACCCCGTCTCCTCCCCAGCCGTCCCCGTCGACCCCGACTCCGTCCCGGACTCCGTCCCGGACTCGGTACCATACTCCGTCCCGGTCCTGGAGCTCAGCTCTGCGTCCGAGTCGGCCCACTCTGAGGCAGACGTCTGGCTGCCCCTCTCCCACTGAGAGTCAGGTGACCGGGCCCCCCCGGGGCCCCTGCGCTCTCCGGCCCGCCCGGGGCCCCTGCGCTCCCTGGACCCCCGGGACACCTGCGCCGAGACGCTGAGATCCCCGATGGAGTCGGACCTCCTCCTCCTCCTCCCACTGCTGCGGTCCTCCCCCTCCCCTCCGCCCCCCGCCCTGAGGGGCCCGGGGAGCCGGAGGAGCCGGTGGTAGAGGGAGGCCAGGCTGGAGTCGGGGCCGAGCTGCTGTCTGCTGGGGGCCGGTGCTCGTGCGTCCTGGGACCCCTTGAAGTAGCCCTCGTCGAGGAACGCCGGGCCGTCCGCCATGACCTCTCCCCCTACGACTCCCCTCCCCCACCCCTCCCCCCCTCGGTTGCTCATCGCTATGGCCTCGATTCTCCTCATGACCTCCGCCTCTCTGCCCCTCCACCGCTCCCGGCCTCTCCCCTCTCCTTCCCCTGCCACTATCTCTCTGGCCTCCCTCCTCTCCCTCCCTCCACCTGCCCATCCGTTGCTGTCCGTCCATCGAGGTTCTCCCCCGTTCATTCCGACTCCTCCTCCCTTTCTCCCTCTCCCCACTGTCCCCTCTCCTCCGGCCCACCCATTGCTCTCGTTCCACCGAGGTTCTCCTCCTTTTGTTCTTTCTCCTCCCCCTCCTCCTCCTCTCCCTACTTGCCCCTCTCCTCCGGCCCACCCATTGCTTTCCTTCCATCGCGGTTCTCCTCCTTGCGATCTCTCTCCTCCTTCTTCCCTCCCTCTGACTCCTTCCACCCCAGCTTCCCCCTCCCACCCTCTGCCTCCCACTCCCTCTCTCCCTCCACGCCTCTCCCCTCCTGCCCGTCCATTGCTGCCCTTCCATCGAGGATCTGCTTGCAACCTCTCTCCTCTTCCTCCTTCTCCTCCTCTACCTCTGACCCCTTCCATCCCTCCTTCCACCGCCCACCCTCTTCCTCCTCCACCTTCTCTCCCTCCTCCCCCATCGCCTCCTCCTCCCCCCCCCTCTCCCCCTGCCTGTCCATTGCTGCCCTTCCATCGAGGATCTGCTTGCAACCTCTCTCCTCTTCCTCCTTCTCCTCCACTACCTCTGACTCCTTCCATCCCTCCTTCCACCGCCCACCCTCTTCCTCCTCCACCTTCTCTCCCTCCTCCCCCATCGCCTCCTCCTCCCCCCCCCTCTCCCCCTGCCTGTCCATTGCTGTCCTTCCATCGAGGTTCTCCCCCTCCTCCTCTACCTCTGCCTCCTTCCATTCCTCCTTCGCCCTCCCACCCTCTACCCCCTGCTCCTTCTCTCCTCCCATCCCCCTCTGGCCTCCCCCCGCCCGCCTCCTCCAGGGGCCCCACCTTGGCCTTGCTCCAGGGGGGTTGCAGGGCCGGGGGCGGCCCCGTCTTCTTACCCCTAGAGGGGAACAGTGTGCTCAGCTTCAGGGCAGCCATCACCCGGGAAAATGCTGCTGCTGCCCCTGTAGGGGCCGCTCTGGGGCTCTGGGCCCCAGCGCGGACCACCCCGTTGGTCTGGCTCTGCTCCACTGCCTGAGAGGGGCCCCGTTCGGGCCCCAGGGGCCCCGCTGTGGTTCCGGTAGTGGAGGGGGGACGAGAAGTAAAAGGTGGAGGAGGAGGAGGAGGAGCCAGGGAGTTTGTCGGCTTTGGGGCTATCTTCCCCGCCCTGAGTGGTCTTCTGCCGCCGTGCCCCCGTGGCGCCTATTGGCATGGCGATATTGTTGTTGCACGAAAAAAACAACGTTGTGTTCCGGGGGAGTTTTGTCAAAGAAAATGGTCGAACAAATATGATGGAACAAAAACAAACATGAGGAATGAACAAGAAAACAAACCAAATCCATCTCATCTGATCTGATCTGATCTCATGTTGACTGATTTAACCCCACAATGTAACCCCAAATTGATTTGACTTTATCTGATGTGATGGCATAACATTGTATCCATTGTAGTTTCATTTGATTTGACGTTACGTAATCTTGCTTAATTGCATTTTATCAGCGCGTTTAGTTCCTTAAAATACATCAATTATAAAAAGTCGTTAAATTGTCCAGTGACTTCTACTCCTGATGTTCATGTTAACGTCGGACCCCCTCACACACACCTCGGTCTCAGAGTCCTGGGGGCTGTAGTAGAAGCTGCCGTCGTCATCGACGACCACCTCACCATACTCGTCATAGAGACCCGCGGGGGAGATCAACTTCCTGCGGCTGCCGTACTGAGGGAGCTCATAGCTGGAGAGAGAGAGAGAGAGAGAGAGAGAGAGAGAGAGAGAGAGAGAGAGAGAGAGAGAGAGAGAGAGAGAGAGAGAGAGAGAGAGAGAAATAAAATTGTAGTATTTTATTTAATTATATTATAATTGGATAACAATGTCACACTGTTGGGTTAAATATTAATAAAGCAAAATAAAGTAGTAAAACCGGTGCTTAGTGCAAAGATGGTCTGTCTGCATGGCAGGATAAAATACGTTTATAAAAGCTCTTTATCAAGGATTAGTGTGTTCTGTGTCTTTTTTTGTGTATCGCTTCTCCAACTCTCTCACTTTGAGGTATGTTATGCTTTCGGTTGACAATAAACAAGGAAAAGCCTTGACCGTTTCAATTGTTTCTTTTATCAGGAGTGATAAAGTGAAAAGATGGAGAGAACTGCAAAAGGAGAGATACCAACAGGCCCTTGAGTGAAATGTATACGAGCCTCCTGCTTTGGTCCAGAGCTGCTGATGCAGTCCATATTAACCTTCCCTTTAAATCAGGCAGGGCTGCTTTTATGGGGCCTTCTGATTGGAATGGTCACCTTTACTCTGCTCTTACTCTTTCACTCTGTTTCTAACCCAGCACTAGAGGGCAGTCATGTATTATGAAGTCTTCCTAATGTCACTATTCACCAGATAGTGACATTGCACCCATCACCAGATAGCTAAACACTCTAACTCGATTGAAGTAACGCCAGGTCGCTTCAATGACGAGGCAGCATAAAGTCCATTGTCAACGTGCACTTGTATGTCCATTAATTGAAGGTCGTTTCCTGTGCCCGTTTTCAGGCAGATGGAGCCAAATGAAAAGAGAGATCTTGTACCTAGCCGACTTTACAGGAAAGCGGTTGCTAACCTCTGAACTAAACAAGGGACTGACAACATGTGACTTTAAACACCCAATGAGAACGCAAACTCAATGCAATCTTAATTAACAGGAGTAGGATACGTTCTACCTACTGGCCTACAGGAGGCTCTAGAACACTTCAACAGAAAGAATGCATGTACTATTACAATCAACATGAACAGGACTCGCGAATTGACTTACCATATTTGGATAAGAAAAATCATGTAGCAAAGACAAATGATAAAGAGTAAAACGTCTCTTAATTATTCCCAACTGAATGAGATACGTCATGTCAGAATTATCTTTTGAGATCAACCATAAACAGTATCTAAACACTCTAGCCACTCCCACTACAGCATTAATCCCATGAATCAGCCAATCACATACCAAGCCTAAAAATGACATATTGTCATTATTTCTATACAATCTGTCTTTGTCTTGGCAATGACTACAATCCACAAAATAAACGGAGATGCCGGTTGTCATGTGCAGAACTAACGCTGACGGTACTGAGTGAATGGCAGCCCTTTTGATTGGTCAGCCACAGTACTGTGTAAACTGTTCCATTTGTTACTTTCATCTCTTTAGCGGGCGGAGGGCCTGGATCTTTGCATTAAAGAGAAGCTGAAGCCATGTGTTGTCTCAAACAAGAATGGCTGTCCCCGTATATTGTGTTAATTGTGTTAATCGGCCCTGGAAGTGCATTTAGAACCAAATGGGATGAGCAAAAAAAACAACGAAAAAGAAAAATACGTTACGTTCATGTATAAACCCTTTGAAATCATTCAAGATTTAACCTACATTAATCATAATAGAAAAACTGTTTCTCCACCCTGTGTGAATTAATCAGAACGAGAGACCAGTTTCCCACCAGTATGGAAATTTATCAGAAACAAAATTATACCCCAATTTCGGCCCCCCTGTGTGAGTTAATCTGAATCAGGATTTAACAGCCGTGCCCTGTCCTGTCCCAATAGCCAGACAGGAGTTTGTTAGCATCATTCTGAGCCACCAACATCTGGCCTATTTTCTCACATCCCGCCAGCTATGTGATTAGCTTCCACTGCAGCAAGAGACAAATGTGTTTATGTGTGTGTGGTGTGTGTGGTGTGTGTGTGTGTGTGTGTGTGTGTGTGTGTGTGTGTGTGTGTGTGTGTGTGTGTGTGTGTGTGTGTGTGTGTGTGTGTGTGTGTGTGTACGTGTTTGTGTGTGCATGTGTGTGTTCATTAAAAGAGAGGGATGGTAATCAAGTGAGTGAGAGATATACTAAATAAATTGTAAGAGATGAATATGTGTGTGTGTGTGTGTGTGTGTGTGTGTGTGTGTGTGTGTGTGTGTGTGTGTGTGTGTGTGTGTGTGTGTGTGTGTGTGTGTGTGTGTGTGTGTGTGTGTGTGTGTGTGTGTGTGTGTGTGTGTGCGTTCTTCCCAGGAGTCTGAAGCCAAAATGATAAAAATTGCACAATCCATCACAGATGGCTGACACACACACACACACACACACACACACACACACACACACACACACACACACACACACACACACACACACACACACACACACACACACACACACACACACACACACACACACACAAAACCACACACAGATGGGAGCAATGCAATGTTGCTGTCGAGGCGCATTTTATAACATCTCTGGTGTTACGTGGTTAACAATTGTGTGTGTTGGCATCTGTTTGTTTTTCGCTGTGTGCATATTTCCGCACACACACAAACACACACACAGACACACACACAGACACACACACACACACACACACACACACACACACACACACACACACACACACACACACACACACAGGTTATGCAGTGACACACACGGTTCAGGTAAGTGTGTCAGAACGTGTGTGAGTGTGTGAGTGCTCTTCTAGGGTTTCGGTGCTGACAGCGTTGTGCATCAGAGGAGACAAGACGCTTCTCGTTGAGTCCTCACGAGACTTTGAAACACTGCCTTTCCTCCCCTGGGGGTCGACTGTATCTCACTCAACAGCAGTTACTCTTATTGCTCTATCTGGATTGGACAATACAGCACATTTTAAAAATAGCAAATTAAAAAATTATAAATATGTCATTTACGACGCAATGGTCGGAGTTTGGGTGGAGCCTCTCAAGGGGAAACGGAGTGAACCTGTATTAAAGAGGTGATATCATGCCACCAGGTGTGGGTGTGATTAGCCATTTCAAGACGTTTGAAAATCTGCCATTACCTGGGCCCTAGTAAAATCACCAGTGGGCATGTCCACCTAGATGTATGCTGGATAGATCAGCCCACCAGCCTACCCGGTGTACTGTGGCAAATGTTGCTGATCTATCCAGCCAGTGATGTCACTAAGGCACAGGGAAAGTCAGATTTTCAAGCGTCTTGTAACGGCTAATCCCACTCACACCTGGTGGCATGATATCACCCCTTTAAAGTGAACCACCGATCCGACAGATGACATTGAAATGTCAGCTAGCTAATGAGCTTTGATTCCTTAGTGTAGGGAGACAGAGAACAGGCTGGGTAAATGAACTGCAAGCCATTGTTCAGCATTTGATCTTGATCTTAACCAGAGATTCATTGAATTTAGACATGTTTAAGTTTTTAGATTCTGATTAAGGTCAGGAGATAACATACATACATGATATAATCTGCCTTTCAAAATCGTGTACACACACACACACACACACACACACACACACACACACACACACACACACACACACACACACACACACACACACACACACACACACACACACAGACACCAACCCGTGCTCATAGTTGTAGTATTCTTGTGCGTAGTAGTCTTGCCCGGGATCGATCCCTGACTCCATAGACAGCTCCTGCACAGGTTGATAAAGACATAGTTAGCAGGACTTACACACTTCCACACTTCCACAAACACAAAAACACACACATGCACACCAAAACCCTCAGACCACTGACCACCCCACTGAGTTGACGGTATACACAGAGACCCACACAGATATGCAGAGACCCACCGTACACAAACAAATACAACAGACAGAAATATAGTTAGAGAGACAGGTAGATAGAGTAAAACATGGCTGCTAAAAGAAAGAGAGAGAGATTGAGAGGGATAGAGAGAAGGAGTGTATACCTCTGGTCGAAGAAGAGACGGTCTGAGGAGTTGTTGTGTCTGTCATGAAGGAGAGGAAGGAAGAAAGGATGGACGGAGAGAAGGGAAGGACCATTTGAAAAGGTAGGAATATCATTCAAAGAAGGTTGAGATAAAGGACAAATAAAAGGAAGTTTGTCCACCCAGTGATCTCTAGATGGCTGCCACCACCGTGGCATTAATGAGTGAATGGGTAATGAGTGTATGAATGGTGGTCTGAAAGGCATTTAGTGCTGCTACTGGCCACAGATAAGACAAGCGCTATATAAATGCATTGCCATCTATGATTAAGCATTTAGCATAGAAAGGACGTTTTGAGTCATCTGCCACAAACACTTCATCTCATGCACTGTGACGACTCTCTTCTCCATCTCAACCCGAGATAGAAAAGACAAGAGAGAAGTAGAGGGGACATCTATGGTAAAGAGAGCCATGCTACACAGTGTGTGGACGTGAGGACCGTTTGGTACATTGCACCTACCTCTTGTTGGCCATATCCTCGCCTGCATGGTAGAGAGACATAGAGAGAGACATGAGAATATATCCAGCATGGACATATGAGAGAGAGAATGAGATAACGGGAGAAATGGGAGATGGAGACACAACTATAATGTTTGATTTAGGATTATATTGGAATTGGATAAAAAGGTCATTGCACACTGCAGGATATTAATAAAATAAGTAAGTAGATTGAAGGAAAGTAGTACCAACGGTCCAAGATGCAAAGTGGGGGACAAAGAGGTAAGGAATAACACTGGTATAGATGAATAGAGAGAGACAGTGCTTTGGAGAGTTAGAGACAAGGAGGAGAGATAGGGGGGTTTAGGGAGTGAGAGAAACATAAAGAGGGGCTGAGTTAACTCAGACCCATATCCAACGTTTACAAATCATAGGACAAGTAAAAAAAATAATCAACTAAAGTAACAAATCATAGGATTCAAATGTTGAATGAAACACCAGATATTTATCTTCACTCAGTGCCTGAAGAAGCATCCTATTTATATGTAATATATACATTTATGATTCTATTAAAAACCATTCACCCATAGGATAACACATTACATTCAGAGTAGTTTAAATAAATAGCATTTCAGCAAGGAAACATTTGGGATCTATATTAATGGTTAGGTTACATAGTAACAGGAACATGTAGGGCCCTATTTTAACGGTCTGAAACGCAAGTGAGAAGCGCCAAGCGCCAAGCTTTGTAGGCGGTTCTATGGCGACGTCGCTATTTTTCCGCCACGAAAAATGACTCTTTCGCCCGGCGCAAATCTAAAAAGGGTTGGTCTGAAGTAGCCTAATTACCCGTAGGTGTGGTTTGGGCGTAACGATGTTTGTTAAATTATAGAGCAAAGATACCCCTAGTGGAAACGAGGAAAATGTTACATTATTCATTGTTATTAGTTGTATAGGCAAGGATACAATTCATTGAAAATCTGGAAAATCATAAAAAGAAAATCAATTTTCAAGGAATAAGATGAATATCTAATATGAACAAATTCATGAATTCATCCTCAATTCACCATGGGATCAAAACATGCCGTTTTTTATGGATTTACATTTAGCTGTTCCTCAGTTGTATCAATGTATTGTCTTATTTATTCTGTTTTGTATGAGCAAATAAAATCTCATCAATCATATGACTGTCCAAGTTCTTCATTTTCAGTTAATAGAAAATACTGTCTTAATATCTAACTTTAACAATGCCAATCCTTACTTTAACATATGTGAAAATAGAAATATGCATTCATCACTGCTTTTAGACGTGTTTCCAATGGCTTTGTGAGAGAACAGGCTCCGTTCAATGAAATCAAAGCCAAATCTGATTGAGCACCGTTTATAAACAACACTTCCGGGTGCTGTCCGTTGGCTTGTGTCGATACGTCAAGTGTCGATATGTCATCAGTAAGCGCAGGACCCCGAGCCGATCTGGCAGCCGAACACATATGGTACTCACACCGGCATATTGCTGGGCCCTTGGGCCGTTCTATTACTAAAAATCAACATTTGATTGGCTGATTACAAACGTCAGTCAAATTTATTATCCAATGGGAGGTTGCAGCTTCAGCGAAAGGCTAGCAATACTTTCAGTGCTGGCCCCGCCGGTCCATCTAACCCAGCTGTGACGCGTTATTCAGCTGAGCTCAGCCTTACAAAAAATTAGGAATTATGTTGTGTTGAAAAAAATATGGAATTAAGATGCGTTCAAACACAAATTAATATAAGTTTGAAAAAGAAAAAAAAATATATATTATTTGGATTTTGACAGGCCCAGCAGAGAAGGCCCTGCTGGCCCTGACGGCCCATCACTGATCATATCGCACACAACAACTGGATCATGTTTACAGCAGCATACGAGGTGCCTACGGGGCCGCACCCCGCCCCCACTTCGGGCACTCAGACCACATCTCTTTGTTCCTGTATCCTGCATACAGACAAAGGCTGAAACAGACAAACCTTGTGACTAAACAAGTCAAACTCTGGACACCAGACACTGAGAGCATCCTGCAGGACTGTTTTGCTCAGACAGACTGGGATGTGTTTAAAGCTGCAGGCACACTGGAGGACTCTTCTGTCAGCATACAGGACTATGCTGAGTATGTGAGTGGGTATATTAGCACTTGTATTGACAACATCGTGCCCACCATACAAGTGAAGAGGTTTCCCAACCAGAAGCCCTGGATTAACAGTCAGGTACGCCACATGCTGCGTGCATTTAAATCAGGCAATGAGACGGAGTACAAAGCTGCGAAGTATGCTCTGGAAAAAGCCATCAGAGCAGCCAAAAGGCAGTACAGAGTGAAGCTGGATGGCTTCTATTCCACTGCTGACTCCGGGCGGATGTGGCAAGGCCTGCAGCACATCACTGACTACAGGACCACCACCAGCACCATCAGCTCCACAGACAGCTTGCCGGATGAGCTCAACACCTTCTACACCCGCTTCGAGACCTCCAGCCCCACCACAGAGAGGAGGCCCTCACACACCAGGAGCACCCTCCCCCTCTCCCCCCCACCAACCGTCTCATCAGGACAGGTACACAGAGTCCTTAGGAACATCAACCCTCGCAAGGCAGCCGGACCAGATAACATCCCTGGGCGAGCTCTCAGGGTATGCGCCAACGAGCTGGCTGATGTTCTCACATCCATTTTCAACCTTTCCATCAGCCATTGCACAGTTCCCTCCTGTTTCAAGACCACAACCATCATCCCTGTTCCAAAGAAGAGCCCACCAAGCTGCCTGAATGACTACAGACCAATAGCACTCACTCCAATCATTATGAAGTGCTTTGAGAGAGTGGTGCTGACCCACATTCAGAGCAGCATACCAGACACCCTGGACCCCCTGCAATATGCCTACCGGCCCAACAGGTCCACCTCTGATGCTGTCGCTGCTGTTCTCCACTATTCCCTCTCCCATCTGGAAAATAAAGACTCCTACATCAGGACGCTCTTTGTGGATTACAGCTCCGCCTTCAATACAGTCATCCCCCACAAACTCACCGACAAACTGTCTACACTAGGTCTGCACCCCACCATCTGTGACTGGCTCCAGGACTTTCTGACTGGCAGGCCCCAATCTGTCAGGATTGGAAATAGGACTCCAGCCAGCATCATCACAAACATTGGCACGCCACAGGGCTGCGTGCTCAGCCCCATCCTCTACACCCTGTTCACTCATGACTATGTCGCCTCCCACATAGACAACACCATCCTGAAGTTTGCGGACGACACCGCAGTGATAGGACGCATCACGGGCGGGGACGAAGCGGCCTACAGGAGGGAGGTGGCCAGTCTGGTGTCATGGTGTGAGGACAATAACCTCACCCTCAACAAGGACAAGACCAAGGAGATGATAGTGGACTTGAGGAAGAAAAGGAGTCCTCATCGGCCACTGTTTATCGGGGAGCTTGAAGTAGAGAAGGTGAGCAGCTTCAAGTACCTCGGCGTCCACATCAGCGACGACCTCACTTGGACACTCAACACCACACAGCTGGTTAAGAAATCCCAACAGCGGCTGTACTTCCTGAGGAGGCTGAGGAAGTTTGGCATGTCGCCTGAGATCCTCAGAAACTTCTACAGCTGCATTGTTGAGAGCATCTTGACCGGCTGTATCGCTGTCTGTTACGGCAGCACTTCTGCTCTGGATCGCAGACGACTGCAGAGAGTGGTAAAGACTGCAGAGAAGATCATCAGAACCCCACTGCCCTCTCTGCAGAGCATCTACCACCGCAGAGTCCACAGGAGAGCTGCCTCCATACTCAAGGACCCCACCCACCCCCAGGATGGACTGTTTACACTTCTACCCTCAGGACGGAGGTACAGAAGTATGAAGTCCAAAACATCAAAACTAAAGAACTCTTTCTTCCCCACTGCCCTCAGACTCCTTAACAACAGATAGGAGTCTGTTGTTAAGGAGTATTCTGCCTCAGGACTGCCGCAGCTGTTTACATTATGCTCACGCACTTTGGCTTTGCACCATTCTGTTTTATTTATTTATTTATTGTAACTTAACTTAAATGTATTATTTCTTCTATCTATCTTGTAAAAAACAAGCATTCAATCCATTGAACGTCTCATTTGTGCATATGACAATAAACACTTTGAATTGAATTGAATTGAACTGCATCTGTGGCGGTGCCGCGACCCACTTCAAAAAGTGGACTTGTTTGTCCAGCAGGAACTTTCATAAATGTTCTTTCTAAGTGAAGCCAACTGATTGTGGATTATCAGTTCCATGTGAAATCTGCCACCTGTGCTGGCACTGCTGGATGTGTTCTTTCTTGCATGAAGTCTGATTATTGGCTCTATGTAATCCATTGCATCATGCAGATGTCCTTCAATAAGCCAATAAAAAGAGAGCCTTCCTCACTACCTCTTCACACATTTCCAGACACAGCTCAATAGAGAGTGAAAGAGTCCAGCAATGTTCTTGCGCTGCGTTCTCCTGTGTGGCCTGCACGCCCTTGCCCTGGCAGGTCCACTTACCAAGCCTTCAACTGACTCCAATGTGAAAATTGAGCGCGGCTCCTGTCCGTCCTTCTGGAATGAATTTGACACAGACTGCTACAAATATATTGGTAGACAATTGACCTGGGCCCAAGCTGAGCGTCACTGCCAATCTATGGACGCACACCTGGTCTCCATCCATAGCTCCGAAGAAGTGCAATTCATTACCGCGCTAGTAGAGAACTCTGACCCGGACAAAGGGCACCACTGGATAGGATTCAGTGATGTGCATGAAGAAGGCTTCTGGATGTGGAGCGATGGGTCCCGAAGTGACTCTGCTTTTTGGTACCAGAACGAGCCAAACAACCACTCTGGAACTGAACATTGTGCCATTAATACATTTTGGGCGCAGAATGGTTGGAATGATGAGCAGTGCTACTTGACTTATTCTTCTGTTTGTAAACTTCGTAAAACCTGTCCATAGGGTCTATGACGGTTTATTTGAACAATAACAATAAAAATATGGCCAATCAAAGAACTGTATCTTTCATGTTTGATTTACTGAGGTTTCTTTTCAAACATGAGGTGGATTAAACTGAATGTTTTCCGATTTTCATTTATAATATTGTTATACCATTTATTTTGAACATTATTTATCTTTGAGAGTGGGGCTTAAAATAGATTACTATTACTAAGGTAGTATTTTAGCCGTCGGAAATGTTAATTCCCTTATGTGAATGAGGAGTAGAAAGTCGGCACTTCACACCATTTGAGTGTGCGTGTTGATTACGCTTCGGTCTGCATTTGCATGTCATTGAGTGGCACCCTAAAATCAGCCTGTTGCCTTTTGTTCACTGAATGGTTCAATCATATTTAAATGTTGGCACTGCTTTGCAGAGTCATTCAAGGTGAACACTAAATTATAGGACTTACCATAACCCTAAAAGTACACATCAAACAATAAAGTACAAAACATGAGTTCACAGCTACACAAGTCAAGCATGTGTCACGACCACCTGGCTCAAAGCAGCTGTGACATGAAAATGGGAGACCACACTATAGCTAAAGGTTCAATGATAAATATGTTTATTTTAACATTGATAGAATAAAGACAGTACTGTAAAAAGAAAAGGTGTAGTGCAAAGTATTTCAAGGAGTGATCAAACCAAAAGGTGTAAAACGCGACGTGTGTGTGGAGCAGCTGGCAACATGCTGGAAAGAGTAGCCAGCAGAGTAACCACCAGGTACACGGGAGCAGCGAGACAAAGAGACCCGGCGTCTATTAGCCCAGATCTTCTAATAGGGTAGAAGATCCCTGCACCAATGGCACACCAATGGCACATGCTTGGCAGATGGAGAAACAGCAGGACAGTTTTCATTTTTTCCAACCTACCAGCTCTCGTTGTGAAGACTAGTCACCGCGCCATTCGTTTCAATGGGAATCGGGACGGTCGATAATTTCGACATTAAGTGTACATATTTTTCATTTGAAATTCGTCCCAGCCTTTATACCACAGATACTCTAGTCTAGGGTCTATAGCATATAACCGCGTTGTCTGATTACAGTTTAATTCATTTTTCACAACCTACCAGCTCTCGGTGTGAAGACAAGTCACCGCGCCATTCGTTTCAATGGGGATCGCGACGGTCCATATACTTTCAACATTTACATATTTGTAATTTTAAATTCTTCCCAGCCTTTATAACACAGATACTCTTCTAGGGTCTATACTAGTCACAGACATGCATTGCGCAACAGCGCTTCCTTTTGGTTCTGAACGGGTAACTACAGTTACTTGCAATCATACATATATCATACATATATCAACATTACTCCTACTTCTTTTGCGTAAGGAAAGGAGATAGTGGTATCCCATAATCCTTTACGGCGGCAATATTTAAAGCAACATGCCACCGACGAAGACACCACGCGAAGACGCAATTGATAATAATGGATACCAATTCCAGAAACATAATTATTTGAATATAAATGAATTCATTTATTGCTGGTTAGTAAGCACATAAAATACACCATAAGAAAATGCCAACTTCACATTTAAGAAAGACTACTGGGGGCAGTTAATTTCAACATCAACATAAGTTTAGCCTCTTTTTTTTTCACATGTGAATTGGAATTCAAGTGGCCTAAAATATTCCGGTTGGTCAAGTCCAACCTAAGTGATTCTCACTGTTGGCGATAACCTGATTGAAATCAATACGACAAGAACGCATGGATCAAAGAGCGCTTGTTTTAGTCTATCTTCGGAAAATTGTAGTTTCAAACTAGAGGCGATAGAGGTCAGCACAACCGCCGTCTAACCCAATTTTAAACAGTGCTGTCTTTTCCTATGTTCGAAAGGAGGCACCTTTTCATCTCTCCTTGACCCGATGACGTTTTCCACAAAGGTTAAGGATAGGAGGCATAAAGGATAGGAAATTTGACTATTTGTAGAGGCCCCTGGCAGTAGCTTTTTGAATATCCCACTGAAAATGTAAGTGGGATATTCAAAAAGCTACCGCCAGGTGTCACCATGCGTCAGCTCTAAATAAAAATATATATTTTTGGATTTGTTTTGGGTGAAACCCCGCCCCCTGGTGGCGGAGTTGTTCACTGCAGTAGTTAAGCTACTTTGTCTGTGTCCCGGCTCATTTTGTATCTGTATTTGTATTTCATAACAAACTTATTTCTGCATTAAAAGAACAGAATTCCCTGCAGGGTTCCTTATGATTTAAGTTCATTCACCAACTCCAAAATTGGTTTGTTTGTGTGTGTGTGTGTGTGTGTGTGCGTGTGTTTGTGCGTGTGTGTGTGTGTGTGTGTCTGTGTGTGTGTCTGTGTGTGTGTGCGTGCGTGCGTGCGTGCGTGCGTGCGTGCGTGTCTGTGTCTGTGTCTGTGTGTGTGTGTGTGTGTGTGTGTGTGTGTGTGTGCTCGCTTTTGTCTGAGTGAATTTGTGTGCACTGTACAGGAAATGTTATTAGCTTTGGAGCGGGCTCTGAGACACTCAATAAACCACTGCGTATCTCTTTCTCTTACTCTCTCGCTCCATTCACTCCTTCCCTCTCCATCTCCCCACCCTTCCCCTCCCTCCATCCTGCTTCTCTTTCACACTGAAAGACGGTACATCCCCATCCAGTCATATCTTTCTGCAAGTCCTCCTCCCTGGAGTCTACTTTTAAATGTTTTCCTTTCTACTTTTTATATCGCTCTTTTTTTTATCCAGTTCTCTCATTCAAGAAGTCTTTCAGTCAATATCTAACAAACTTTCTCATCTTTCCTGTATGCACAATTTATTAATTTTAGAGCATTGAAACAAGCAGTGCTTCACACGAAGCAACCCACCAAGCAGAGACAGCGACGCTGACTATCGTGAAACCCTGCACACTACTCGTTATTAATAGCAGCCGGTCTTCCCCTCCCCTGTCCTACATCACAACACAAACACAAACACGACGCATCACAAGCTGTCAGTGTCAGAGGGGGAGCTTCTACAGGGTGTGTGTGTATGTGGAACATATAGGGCCCTATTTTAACGGTCTGAAACGCAAGTGAGAAGCGCCAAGCGCCAAGCTTTGTAGGCGGTTCTATGGCGACGTCGCTATTTTTCCGCCACGAAAAATGACTCTTTCGCCCGGCGCAAATCTAAAAAGGGTTGGTCTGAAGTAGCCTAATTACCCGTAGGTGTGGTTTGGGCGTAACGATGTTTGTTAAATTATAGAGCAAAGATACCCCTAGTGGAAATGAGGAAAATGTTACATTATTCATTGTTATTAGTTGTATAGGCAAGGATACAATTCATTGAAAATCTGGAAAATCATAAAAAGAAAATCAATTTTCAAGGAATAAGATGAATATCTAATATGAACAAATTCATGAATTCATCCTCAATTCACCATGGGATCAAATCATGCCGTTTTTTATGGATTTACATTTAGCTGTTCCTCAGTTGTATCAATGTATTGTCTTATTTATTCTGTTTTGTATGAGCAAATAAAATCTCATCAATCATATGACTGTCCAAGTTCTTCATTTTCAGTTAATAGAAAATACTGTCTTAATATCTAACTTTAACAATGCCAATCCTTACTTTAACATATGTGAAAATAAAAATATGCATTCATCACTGCTTTTAGACGTGTTTCCAATGGCTTTGTGAGAGAACAGGCTCCGTTCAATGAAATCAAAGCCAAAACTGATTGAGCACCGTTTATAAACAACACTTCCGGGGGATGTCCGTTGGCTTGTGTCGATACGTCAAGTGTCAATACGTCATCAGTAAGCGCAGGACCCCGAGCCGATCTGGCAGCCGAACACATATGGTACTCACACCGGCATATTGCTGGGCCCTTGGGCCGTTCTATTACTAAAAATCAACATTTTATTGGCTGATTTCAAACGTCGGTCAAATTTATAATCCAATGGGAGGTTGCAGCTTCAGCGAAAGGCTAGCAATACTGTCAGTGCTGGCCCCGCCGGTCCATCTAACCCAGCTGTGACGCGTTATTCAGCTGAGCTCAGCCTTACAAAAAATTAGGAATTATGTTGTGTTGAAAAAAATATGGAATTAAGATGCGTTCAAACACAAATTAATATAAGTTTGAAAAAGAAAAATATATATATATTATTTGGATTTTGACAGGCCCAGCAGAGAAGGCCCTGCTGGCCCTGACGGCCCATCACTGATCATATCGCACACAACAACTGGATCATGTTTACAGCAGCATACGTGGTGCCTACGGGCCGCACCCCGCCCCCACTTCGGGCACTCAGACCACATCTCTTTGTTCCTGTATCCTGCATACAGACAAAGGCTGAAACAGACAAACCTTGTGACTAAACAAGTCAAACTCTGGACACCAGACACTGAGAGCATCCTGCAGGACTGTTTTGCTCAGACAGACTGGGATGTGTTTAAAGCTGCAGGCACACTGGAGGACTCTTCTGTCAGCATACAGGACTATGCTGAGTATGTGAGTGGGTATATTAGCACTTGTGTTGACAACATCGTGCCCACCATACAAGTGAAGAGGTTTCCCAACCAGAAGCCCTGGATTAACAGTCAGGTACGCCACATGCTGCGTGCATTTAAATCAGGCAATGAGACGGAGTACAAAGCTGCGAAGTATGCTCTGGAAAAAGCCATCAGAGCAGCCAAAAGGCAGTACAGAGTGAAGCTGGATGGCTTCTATTCCACTGCTGACTCCGGGCGGATGTGGCAAGGCCTGCAGCACATCATTGACTACAGGACCACCACCAGCACCATCAGCTCCACAGACAGCTTGCCGGATGAGCTCAACACCTTCTACACCCGCTTCGAGACCTCCAGCCCCACCACAGAGAGGAGGCCCTCACACACCAGGAGCACCCTCCCCCTCTCCCCCCCACCAACCGTCTCATCAGGACAGGTACACAGAGTCCTTAGGAACATCAACCCTCGCAAGGCAGCCGGACCAGATAACATCCCTGGGCGAGCTCTCAGAGTATGCGCCAACGAGCTGGCTGATGTTCTCACATCCATTTTCAACCTTTCCATCAGCCATTGCACAGTTCCCTCCTGTTTCAAGACCACAACCATCATCCCTGTTCCAAAGAAGAGCCCACCAAGCTGCCTGAATGACTACAGACCAATAGCACTCACTCAAATCATTATGAAGTGCTTTGAGAGAGTGGTGCTGACCCACATTCAGAGCAGCATACCAGACACCCTGGACCCCCTGCAATATGCCTACCGGCCCAACAGGTCCACCTCTGATGCTGTCGCTGCTGTTCTCCACTATTCCCTCTCCCATCTGGAAAATAAAGACTCCTACATCAGGACGCTCTTTGTGGATTACAGCTCCGCCTTCAATACAGTCATCCCCCACAAACTCACCGACAAACTGTCTACACTAGGTCTGCACCCCACCATCTGTGACTGGCTCCAGGACTTTCTGACTGGCAGGCCCCAATCTGTCAGGATTGGAAATAGGACTTCAGCCAGCATCATCACAAACATTGGCACGCCACAGGGCTGCGTGCTCAGCCCCATCCTCTACACCCTGTTCACTCATGACTATGTCGCCTCCCACATAGACAACACCATCCTGAAGTTTGCGGACGACACCGCAGTGATAGGACGCATCACGGGCGGGGACGAAGCGGCCTACAGGAGGGAGGTGGCCAGTCTGGTGTCATGGTGTGAGGACAATAACCTCACCCTCAACAAGGACAAGACCAAGGAGATGATAGTGGACTTGAGGAAGAAAAGGAGTCCTCATCGGCCACTGTTTATCGGGGAGCTTGAAGTAGAGAGGGTGAGCAGCTTCAAGTACCTCGGCGTCCACATCAGCGACGACCTCACTTGGACACTCAACACCACACAGCTGGTTAAGAAATCCCAACAGCGGCTGTACTTCCTGAGGAGGCTGAGGAAGTTTGGCATGTCGCCTGAGATCCTCAGAAACTTCTACAGCTGCATTGTTGAGAGCATCTTGACCGGCTGTATCGCTGTCTGTTACGGCAGCACTTCTGCTCTGGATCGCAGACGACTGCAGAGAGTGGTAAAGACGGCAGAGAAGATCATCAGAACCCCACTGCCCTCTCTGCAGAGCATCTACCACCGCAGAGTCCACAGGAGAGCTGCCTCCATACTCAAGGACCCCACCCACCCCCAGCATGGACTGTTTACACTTCTACCCTCAGGACGGAGGTACAGAAATATGAAGTCCAAAACATCAAAACTAAAGAACTCTTTCTTCCCCACTGCCCTCAGACTCCTTAACAACAGATAGGAGTCTGTTGTTAAGGAGTATTCTACCTCAGGACTGCCGCAGCTGTTTACATTATGCTCACGCACTTTGGCTTTGCACCATTCTGTTTTATTTATTTATTTATTGTAACTTAACTTAAATGTATTATTTCTTCTATCTATCTTGTAAAAAACATTGGCATTCAGTCTGTGGAAACAAAGGAAGAATTTCATTGCACAACCGAGAACGTCTCATTTGTGCATATGACAATAAACACTTTGAATTGAATTGAATTGAATTGAACTGCATCTGTGGCGGTGCCGCGACCCACTTCAAAAAGTGGACTTGTTTGTCCAGCAGGAACTTTCATAAATGTTCTTTCTAAGTGAAGCCAACTGATTGTGGATTATCAGTTCCATGTGAAATCTGCCACCTGTGCTGGCACTGCTGGATGTGTTCTTTCTTGCATGAAGTCTGATTATTGGCTCCATGTAATCCATTGCATCATGCAGATGTCCTTCAATAAGCCAATAAAAAGAGAGCCTTCCTCACTACCTCTTCACACATTTCCAGACACAGCTCAATAGAGAGTGAAAGAGTCCAGCAATGTTCTTGCGCTGCGTTCTCCTGTGTGGCCTGCACGCCCTTGCCCTGGCAGGTCCACTTACCAAGCCTTCAACTGACTCCAATGTGAAAATTGAGCGCGGCTCCTGTCCGTCCTTCTGGAATGAATTTGACACAGACTGCTACAAATATATTGGTAGACAATTGACCTGGGCCCAAGCTGAGCGTCACTGCCAATCTATGGACGCACACCTGGTCTCCATCCATAGCTCCGAAGAAGTGCAATTCATTACCGCGCTAGTAGAGAACTCTGACCCGGACAAAGGGCACCACTGGATAGGATTCAGTGATGTGCATGAAGAAGGCTTCTGGATGTGGAGCGATGGGTCCCGAAGTGACTCTGCTTTTTGGTACCAGAACGAGCCAAACAACCACTCTGGAACTGAACATTGTGCCATTAATACATTTTGGGCGCAGAATGGTTGGAATGATGAGCAGTGCTACTTGACTTATTCTTCTGTTTGTAAACTTCGTAAAACCTGTCCATAGGGTCTATGACGGTTTATTTGAACAATAACAATAAAAATATGGCCAATCAAAGAACTGTATCTTTCATGTTTGATTTACTGAGGTTTCTTTTCAAACATGAGGTGGATTAAACTGAATGTTTTCCGATTTTCATTTATAATATTGTTATACCATTTATTTTGAACATTATTTATCTTTGAGAGTGGGGCTTAAAATAGATTACTATTACTAAGGTAGTATTTTAGCCGTCGGAAATGTTAATTCCCTTATGTGAATGAGGAGTAGAAAGTCGGCACTTCACACCATTTGAGTGTGCGTGTTGATTACGCTTCGGTCTGCATTTGCATGTCATTGAGTGGCACCCTAAAATCAGCCTGTTGCCTTTTGTTCACTGAATGGTTCAATCATATTTAAATGTTGGCACTGCTTTGCAGAGTCATTCAAGGTGAACACTAAATTATAGGACTTACCATAACCCTAAAAGTACACATCAAACAATAAAGTACAAAACATGAGTTCACAGCTACACAAGTCAAGCATGTGTCACGACCACCTGGCTCAAAGCAGCTGTGACATGAAAATGGGAGACCACACTATAGCTAAAGGTTCAATGATAAATATGTTTATTTTAACATTGATAGAATAAAGACAGTACTGTAAAAAGAAAAGGTGTAGTGCAAAGTATTTCAAGGAGTGATCAAACCAAAAGGTGTAAAACGCGACGTGTGTGTGGAGCAGCTGGCAACATGCTGGAAAGAGTAGCCAGCAGAGTAACCACCAGGTACACGGGAGCAGCGAGACAAAGAGACCCGGCGTCTATTAGCCCAGATCTTCTAATAGGGTAGAAGATCCCTGCACCAATGGCACACCAATGGCACATGCTTGGCAGATGGAGAAACAGCAGGACAGTTTTCATTTTTTCCAACCTACCAGCTCTCGTTGTGAAGACTAGTCACCGCGCCATTCGTTTCAATGGGAATCGGGACGGTCGATAATTTCGACATTAAGTGTACATATTTTTCATTTGAAATTCGTCCCAGCCTTTATACCACAGATACTCTAGTCTAGGGTCTATAGCATATAACCGCGTTGTCTGATTACAGTTTAATTCATTTTTCACAACCTACCAGCTCTCGGTGTGAAGACAAGTCACCGCGCCATTCGTTTCAATGGGGATCGCGACGGTCCATATACTTTCAACATTTACATATTTGTAATTTTAAATTCTTCCCAGCCTTTATAACACAGATACTCTTCTAGGGTCTATACTAGTCACAGACATGCATTGCGCAACAGCGCTTCCTTTTGGTTCTGAACGGGTAACTACAGTTACTTGCAATCATACATATATCATACATATATCAACATTACTCCTACTTCTTTTGCGTAAGGAAAGGAGATAGTGGTATCCCATAATCCTTTACGGCGGCAATATTTAAAGCAACATGCCACCGACGAAGACACCACGCGAAGACGCAATTGATAATAATGGATACCAATTCCAGAAACATAATTATTTGAATATAAATGAATTCATTTATTGCTGGTTAGTAAGCACATAAAATACACCATAAGAAAATGCCAACTTCACATTTAAGAAAGACTACTGGGGGCAGTTAATTTCAACATCAACATAAGTTTAGCCTCTTTTTTTTTCACATGTGAATTGGAATTCAAGTGGCCTAAAATATTCCGGTTGGTCAAGTCCAACCTAAGTGATTCTCACTGTTGGCGATAACCTGATTGAAATCAATACGACAAGAACGCATGGATCAAAGAGCGCTTGTTTTAGTCTATCTTCGGAAAATTGTAGTTTCAAACTAGAGGCGATAGAGGTCAGCACAACCGCCGTCTAACCCAATTTTAAACAGTGCTGTCTTTTCCTATGTTCGAAAGGAGGCACCTTTTCATCTCTCCTTGACCCGATGACGTTTTCCACAAAGGTTAAGGATAGGAGGCATAAAGGATAGGAAATTTGACTATTTGTAGAGGCCCCTGGCAGTAGCTTTTTGAATATCCCACTGAAAATGTAAGTGGGATATTCAAAAAGCTACCGCCAGGTGTCACCATGCGTCAGCTCTAAATAAAAATATATATTTTTGGATTTGTTTTGGGTGAAACCCCGCCCCCTGGTGGCGGAGTTGTTCACTGCAGTAGTTAAGCTACTTTGTCTGTGTCCCGGCTCATTTTGTATCTGTATTTGTATTTCATAACAAACTTATTTCTGCATTAAAAGAACAGAATTCCCTGCAGGGTTCCTTATGATTTAAGTTCATTCACCAACTCCAAAATTGGTTTGTTTGTGTGTGTGTGTGTGTGTGTGTGCGTGTGTTTGTGCGTGTGTGTGTGTGTGTGTGTCTGTGTGTGTGTCTGTGTGTGTGTGCGTGCGTGCGTGCGTGCGTGCGTGCGTGCGTGTCTGTGTCTGTGTCTGTGTGTGTGTGTGTGTGTGTGTGTGTGTGTGTGTGCTCGCTTTTGTCTGAGTGAATTTGTGTGCACTGTACAGGAAATGTTATTAGCTTTGGAGCGGGCTCTGAGACACTCAATAAACCACTGCGTATCTCTTTCTCTTACTCTCTCGCTCCATTCACTCCTTCCCTCTCCATCTCCCCACCCTTCCCCTCCCTCCATCCTGCTTCTCTTTCACACTGAAAGACGGTACATCCCCATCCAGTCATATCTTTCTGCAAGTCCTCCTCCCTGGAGTCTACTTTTAAATGTTTTCCTTTCTACTTTTTATATCGCTCTTTTTTTTATCCAGTTCTCTCATTCAAGAAGTCTTTCAGTCAATATCTAACAAACTTTCTCATCTTTCCTGTATGCACAATTTATTAATTTTAGAGCATTGAAACAAGCAGTGCTTCACACGAAGCAACCCACCAAGCAGAGACAGCGACGCTGACTATCGTGAAACCCTGCACACTACTCGTTATTAATAGCAGCCGGTCTTCCCCTCCCCTGTCCTACATCACAACACAAACACAAACACGACGCATCACAAGCTGTCAGTGTCAGAGGGGGAGCTTCTACAGGGTGTGTGTGTATGTGGAACATATAGGGCCCTATTTTAACGGTCTGAAACGCAAGTGAGAAGCGCCAAGCGCCAAGCTTTGTAGGCGGTTCTATGGCGACGTCGCTATTTTTCCGCCACGAAAAATGACTCTTTCGCCCGGCGCAAATCTAAAAAGGGTTGGTCTGAAGTAGCCTAATTACCCGTAGGTGTGGTTTGGGCGTAACGATGTTTGTTAAATTATAGAGCAAAGATACCCCTAGTGGAAATGAGGAAAATGTTACATTATTCATTGTTATTAGTTGTATAGGCAAGGATACAATTCATTGAAAATCTGGAAAATCATAAAAAGAAAATCAATTTTCAAGGAATAAGATGAATATCTAATATGAACAAATTCATGAATTCATCCTCAATTCACCATGGGATCAAATCATGCCGTTTTTTATGGATTTACATTTAGCTGTTCCTCAGTTGTATCAATGTATTGTCTTATTTATTCTGTTTTGTATGAGCAAATAAAATCTCATCAATCATATGACTGTCCAAGTTCTTCATTTTCAGTTAATAGAAAATACTGTCTTAATATCTAACTTTAACAATGCCAATCCTTACTTTAACATATGTGAAAATAAAAATATGCATTCATCACTGCTTTTAGACGTGTTTCCAATGGCTTTGTGAGAGAACAGGCTCCGTTCAATGAAATCAAAGCCAAAACTGATTGAGCACCGTTTATAAACAACACTTCCGGGGGATGTCCGTTGGCTTGTGTCGATACGTCAAGTGTCAATACGTCATCAGTAAGCGCAGGACCCCGAGCCGATCTGGCAGCCGAACACATATGGTACTCACACCGGCATATTGCTGGGCCCTTGGGCCGTTCTATTACTAAAAATCAACATTTTATTGGCTGATTTCAAACGTCGGTCAAATTTATAATCCAATGGGAGGTTGCAGCTTCAGCGAAAGGCTAGCAATACTGTCAGTGCTGGCCCCGCCGGTCCATCTAACCCAGCTGTGACGCGTTATTCAGCTGAGCTCAGCCTTACAAAAAATTAGGAATTATGTTGTGTTGAAAAAAATATGGAATTAAGATGCGTTCAAACACAAATTAATATAAGTTTGAAAAAGAAAAATATATATATATTATTTGGATTTTGACAGGCCCAGCAGAGAAGGCCCTGCTGGCCCTGACGGCCCATCACTGATCATATCGCACACAACAACTGGATCATGTTTACAGCAGCATACGTGGTGCCTACGGGCCGCACCCCGCCCCCACTTCGGGCACTCAGACCACATCTCTTTGTTCCTGTATCCTGCATACAGACAAAGGCTGAAACAGACAAACCTTGTGACTAAACAAGTCAAACTCTGGACACCAGACACTGAGAGCATCCTGCAGGACTGTTTTGCTCAGACAGACTGGGATGTGTTTAAAGCTGCAGGCACACTGGAGGACTCTTCTGTCAGCATACAGGACTATGCTGAGTATGTGAGTGGGTATATTAGCACTTGTGTTGACAACATCGTGCCCACCATACAAGTGAAGAGGTTTCCCAACCAGAAGCCCTGGATTAACAGTCAGGTACGCCACATGCTGCGTGCATTTAAATCAGGCAATGAGACGGAGTACAAAGCTGCGAAGTATGCTCTGGAAAAAGCCATCAGAGCAGCCAAAAGGCAGTACAGAGTGAAGCTGGATGGCTTCTATTCCACTGCTGACTCCGGGCGGATGTGGCAAGGCCTGCAGCACATCATTGACTACAGGACCACCACCAGCACCATCAGCTCCACAGACAGCTTGCCGGATGAGCTCAACACCTTCTACACCCGCTTCGAGACCTCCAGCCCCACCACAGAGAGGAGGCCCTCACACACCAGGAGCACCCTCCCCCTCTCCCCCCCACCAACCGTCTCATCAGGACAGGTACACAGAGTCCTTAGGAACATCAACCCTCGCAAGGCAGCCGGACCAGATAACATCCCTGGGCGAGCTCTCAGAGTATGCGCCAACGAGCTGGCTGATGTTCTCACATCCATTTTCAACCTTTCCATCAGCCATTGCACAGTTCCCTCCTGTTTCAAGACCACAACCATCATCCCTGTTCCAAAGAAGAGCCCACCAAGCTGCCTGAATGACTACAGACCAATAGCACTCACTCAAATCATTATGAAGTGCTTTGAGAGAGTGGTGCTGACCCACATTCAGAGCAGCATACCAGACACCCTGGACCCCCTGCAATATGCCTACCGGCCCAACAGGTCCACCTCTGATGCTGTCGCTGCTGTTCTCCACTATTCCCTCTCCCATCTGGAAAATAAAGACTCCTACATCAGGACGCTCTTTGTGGATTACAGCTCCGCCTTCAATACAGTCATCCCCCACAAACTCACCGACAAACTGTCTACACTAGGTCTGCACCCCACCATCTGTGACTGGCTCCAGGACTTTCTGACTGGCAGGCCCCAATCTGTCAGGATTGGAAATAGGACTTCAGCCAGCATCATCACAAACATTGGCACGCCACAGGGCTGCGTGCTCAGCCCCATCCTCTACACCCTGTTCACTCATGACTATGTCGCCTCCCACATAGACAACACCATCCTGAAGTTTGCGGACGACACCGCAGTGATAGGACGCATCACGGGCGGGGACGAAGCGGCCTACAGGAGGGAGGTGGCCAGTCTGGTGTCATGGTGTGAGGACAATAACCTCACCCTCAACAAGGACAAGACCAAGGAGATGATAGTGGACTTGAGGAAGAAAAGGAGTCCTCATCGGCCACTGTTTATCGGGGAGCTTGAAGTAGAGAGGGTGAGCAGCTTCAAGTACCTCGGCGTCCACATCAGCGACGACCTCACTTGGACACTCAACACCACACAGCTGGTTAAGAAATCCCAACAGCGGCTGTACTTCCTGAGGAGGCTGAGGAAGTTTGGCATGTCGCCTGAGATCCTCAGAAACTTCTACAGCTGCATTGTTGAGAGCATCTTGACCGGCTGTATCGCTGTCTGTTACGGCAGCACTTCTGCTCTGGATCGCAGACGACTGCAGAGAGTGGTAAAGACGGCAGAGAAGATCATCAGAACCCCACTGCCCTCTCTGCAGAGCATCTACCACCGCAGAGTCCACAGGAGAGCTGCCTCCATACTCAAGGACCCCACCCACCCCCAGCATGGACTGTTTACACTTCTACCCTCAGGACGGAGGTACAGAAATATGAAGTCCAAAACATCAAAACTAAAGAACTCTTTCTTCCCCACTGCCCTCAGACTCCTTAACAACAGATAGGAGTCTGTTGTTAAGGAGTATTCTACCTCAGGACTGCCGCAGCTGTTTACATTATGCTCACGCACTTTGGCTTTGCACCATTCTGTTTTATTTATTTATTTATTGTAACTTAACTTAAATGTATTATTTCTTCTATCTATCTTGTAAAAAACATTGGCATTCAGTCTGTGGAAACAAAGGAAGAATTTCATTGCACAACCGAGAACGTCTCATTTGTGCATATGACAATAAACACTTTGAATTGAATTGAATTGAATTGAACTGCATCTGTGGCGGTGCCGCGACCCACTTCAAAAAGTGGACTTGTTTGTCCAGCAGGAACTTTCATAAATGTTCTTTCTAAGTGAAGCCAACTGATTGTGGATTATCAGTTCCATGTGAAATCTGCCACCTGTGCTGGCACTGCTGGATGTGTTCTTTCTTGCATGAAGTCTGATTATTGGCTCCATGTAATCCATTGCATCATGCAGATGTCCTTCAATAAGCCAATAAAAAGAGAGCCTTCCTCACTACCTCTTCACACATTTCCAGACACAGCTCAATAGAGAGTGAAAGAGTCCAGCAATGTTCTTGCGCTGCGTTCTCCTGTGTGGCCTGCACGCCCTTGCCCTGGCAGGTCCACTTACCAAGCCTTCAACTGACTCCAATGTGAAAATTGAGCGCGGCTCCTGTCCGTCCTTCTGGAATGAATTTGACACAGACTGCTACAAATATATTGGTAGACAATTGACCTGGGCCCAAGCTGAGCGTCACTGCCAATCTATGGACGCACACCTGGTCTCCATCCATAGCTCCGAAGAAGTGCAATTCATTACCGCGCTAGTAGAGAACTCTGACCCGGACAAAGGGCACCACTGGATAGGATTCAGTGATGTGCATGAAGAAGGCTTCTGGATGTGGAGCGATGGGTCCCGAAGTGACTCTGCTTTTTGGTACCAGAACGAGCCAAACAACCACTCTGGAACTGAACATTGTGCCATTAATACATTTTGGGCGCAGAATGGTTGGAATGATGAGCAGTGCTACTTGACTTATTCTTCTGTTTGTAAACTTCGTAAAACCTGTCCATAGGGTCTATGACGGTTTATTTGAACAATAACAATAAAAATATGGCCAATCAAAGAACTGTATCTTTCATGTTTGATTTACTGAGGTTTCTTTACAAACATGAGGTGGATTAAACTGAATGTTTTCCGATTTTCATTTATAATATTGTTATACCATTTATTTTGAACATTATTTATCTTTGACAGTGGGGCTTAAAATAGATTACTATTACTAAGGTAGTATTTTAGCCATCGGAAATGTTAATTCCCTTATGTGAATGAGGAGTAGAAAGTCGGCACTTCACACCATTTGAGTGTGCGTGTTGATTACGCTTCGGTCTGCATTTGCATGTCATTGAGTGACACCCTAAAATCAGCCTGTTGCCTTTTGTTCACTGAATGGTTCAAACATATTTAAATTTTGGCACTGCTTTGCAGAGTCATTCAAGGTGAACACTAAATTATAGGACTTATCATAACCCTAAGTACACATCAAACAATAAATTACAAAACATGAGTTCACAGCTACACAGGTCAAGCATGTGTCACGACCACCTGGCTCAAAGCAGCTGTGACATGAAAATGGGAGACCACACTATAGCTAAAGGTTCAATGATAAATATGTTTATTTTAACATTGATAGAATAAAGACAGTACTGTAAAAAGAAAAGGTGTAGTGCAAAGTATTTCAAGGAGTGATCAAACCAAAAGGTGTAAAACGCGACGTGTGTGTGGAGCAGCTGGCAACATGCTGGAAAGAGTAGCCAGCAGAGTAACCACCAGGTACACGGGAGCAGCGAGACAAAGAGACCCGGCGTCTATTAGCCCAGATCTTCTAATAGGGTAGAAGATCCCTGCACCAATGGCACACCAATGGCACATGCTTGGCGGATGGAGAAACAGCAGGACAGTTTTCATTTTTTCCAACCTACCAGCTCTCGTTGTGAAGACTAGTCACCGCGCCATTCGTTTCAATGGGAATCGGGACGGTCGATAATTTCGACATTAAGTGTACATATTTTTCATTTGAAATTCGTCCCAGCCTTTATACCACAGATACTCTAGTCTAGGGTCTATAGCATATAACCGCGTTGTCTGATTACAGTTTAATTCATTTTTCACAACCTACCAGCTCTCGGTGTGAAGACAAGTCACCGCGCCATTCGTTTCAATGGGGATCGCGACGGTCCATATACTTTCAACATTTACATATTTGTAATTTTAAATTCTTCCCAGCCTTTATAACACAGATACTCTTCTAGGGTCTATACTAGTCACAGACATGCATTGCGCAACAGCGCTTCCTTTTGGTTCTGAACGGGTAACTACAGTTACTTGCAATCATACATATATCATACATATATCAACATTACTCCTACTTCTTTTGCGTAAGGAAAGGAGATAGTGGTATCCCATAATCCTTTACGGCGGCAATATTTAAAGCAACATGCCACCGACGAAGACACCACGCGAAGACGCAATTGATAATAATGGATACCAATTCCAGAAACATAATTATTTGAATATAAATGAATTCATTTATTGCTGGTTAGTAAGCACATAAAATACACCATAAGAAAATGTCAACTTCACATTTAAGAAAGACTACTGGGGGCAGTTAATTTCAACATCAACATAAGTTTAGCCTCTTTTTTTTTCACATGTGAATTGGAATTCAAGTGGCCTAAAATATTCCGGTTGGTCAAGTCCAACCTAAGTGATTCTCACTGTTGGCGATAACCTGATTGAAATCAATACGACAAGAACGCATGGATCAAAGAGCGCTTGTTTTAGTCTATCTTCGGAAAATTGTAGTTTCAAACTAGAGGCGATAGAGGTCAGCACAACCGCCGTCTAACCCAATTTTAAACAGTGCTGTCTTTTCCTATGTTCGAAAGGAAGCACCTTTTCATCTCTCCTTGACCCGATGACGTTTTCCTCAAAGGTTAAGGATAGGAGGCATAAAGGATAGGAAATTTGACTATTTGTAGAGGCCCCTGGCAGTAGCTTTTTGAATATCCCACTGAAAATGTAAGTGGGATATTCAAAAAGCTACCGCCAGGTGTCACCATGCGTCAGCTCTAAATAAAAATATATATTTTTGGATTTGTTTTGGGTGAAACCCCGCCCCCTGGTGGCGGAGTTGTTCACTGCAGTAGTTAAGCTACTTTGTCTGTGTCCCGGCTCATTTTGTATCTGTATTTGTATTTCATAACAAACTTATTTCTGCATTAAAAGAACAGAATTCCCTGAAGGGTTCCTTATGATTTAAGTTCATTCACCAACTCCAAAATTGGTTTGTTTGTGTGTGTGTGTGTGTGTGTGTGTGTGTGTGTGTGTGCGTGTGTTTGTGCGTGTGTGTGTGTGTCTGTGTGTCTGTCTGTGTGTGTGTGTGTGTGTGCATGCGTGCGTGTCTGTGTCTGTGTCTGTGTGTGTGTGTGTGTGTGTGTGTGTGTGTGTGTGTGTGTGTGTGTGTGTGTGTGTGTGTGTGTGTGTGTGTGTGTGCTCGCTTTTGTCTGAGTGAATTTGTGTGCACTGTACAGGAAATGTTATTAGCTTTTGAGCGGGCTCTGAGACACTCAATAAACCACTGCGTATCTCTTTCTCTTACTCTCTCGCTCCATTCACTCCTTCCCTCTCCATCTCCCCACCCTTCCCCTCCCTCCATCCTGCTTCTCTTTCACACTGAAAGACGGTACATCCCCATCCAATCATATCTTTCTGCAAGTCCTCCTCCCTGGAGTCTACTTTTAAATGTTTTCCTTTCTACTTTTTATATCGCTCTTTTTTTTATCCAGTTCTCTCATTCAAGAAGTCTTTCAGTCAATATCCAACAAACTTTCTCATCTTTCCTGTATGCATTAATTATTATTTTTATTATTATTATAATTATTAATTTTAGAGCATTGAAACAAGCAGTGCTTCACACGAAGCAACCCACCAAGCAGAGACAGCGCCGCTGACTATCGTGAAACCCTGCACACTACTCGTTATTAATAGCAGCCGGTCTTCCCCTCCCCTGTCCTACATCACAACACAAACACAAACACGACGCATCACAAGCTGTCAGTGTCAGAGGGGGAGCTTCTACAGGGTGTGTGTGTATGTGTGTGTGTGTACCTGTGTGTGTCAGGGATTAAAACTACCAACGTCCCGGGGATGTAATTAATTGTCATCGGGTGGATCAATATTCTCTCTCGGGTCGACCTCGGGACGAAGAGATTTTTGTGGGCCCTGACTTAATTTTTCTGTTTAAGTTTTCAACACTTTCTGCATGTATAATATGAAAAGGTAAATGGAAAAAGGACTGAGCTTCGTTCAATTCAATCAATACAACTCAGTTAATGCAGTCACTAATGGTGGAGTACTGGCAGAAGGTCAAGTAGACCACATTTCTGTGACTAAGGGTGTACTTACGATTTGGGACGGTTCAAAAGGTTTTTCGGGACGATTCCGGGTAGGTAGTACAAAAAGTTAGTTTTAACCCCTGGTGTGTGTGTGTGTGTGTGTGGGCAGATGTAGAAAAGCTGTTACATGCGGATGCTGTTCATCGACTTCAACTCCGCCTTCAACACAGTCATCCCCCAACACCCGGTGAATAAAATCAAAAAATCTAAATCCTCACTTAGCAAGTGGCTACTGCATTTTCTGACCAACAGACCACAGACAGTGAGAAGATAGGTGGGATAAAATCCTCAGAGATGTCCATCATGAACGCCGGGGTCCCCAAGCGGTGTGTCCTGAGCCTGCTTTTGTTCACTCTGATGACTCATGATTGCTGTGCCAGACAAAGCTAAAACCACATCATCAAATTCGCAGACGACACAACTGTAGTGGGCATCATGGGTGCTATTGAGAGCCTCCTTACCGGAAGCCTCTCAGTCTGGTACTGCAGCTGCCCTGCGGCGGACAAGAAGGCACTACAGAGGGTGGTGAGGGCAGCAGAGAAGATCACCAGATCAGCCCAACCATCAATCCAGGACCTGTGCCCGTCCCGCTGCCACAAGAGAGCCACCAGCACCCTCATCAAAGACGCCTCCCACTCAGCACACAAACTGGTCACCCTCCTACCTTTTGGCAAGCGCTACCGCAGCATGCGGTTGCAGGAGTACCAGACTCAGCAACAGCTTTTTGCCACAGGCCATCAGACTCCTTAACTACCTCCAGAACATTCTGTGAAATTTCTAACTATGCTCTTCATATGCAAAATAACTTATTTGCACAATTCAAACATTATATATATCCACCGGCTGGATCCTTCACGGCCCAACGTATCCCAAGATTCATTGCGCGCTGGATTTTTACAGAAATGGCGTCGGATAGAGTGGAAGCGGCAGTTGCAGCAAATTACATATTTAATGACAAAACTATGTAAAAACACTTTTTTATGATAAAATAAAGTTGGGACTACCGGTATTTTAAATTTGTATACATATAACGTTAAACTAATTAACGTTACATTTAACATAATTATTATATAGCGGCTCCATATTTCTCCTCCGCCGTCCGGTTTGAACCGCAGCTGTCAGGGTTGCTAGGTGACAGGAGCGGCGCGTCGTCACGCAAGGTAAAGGGTGTTAACGGCTTGTGACGCAAACCTGAAATGCTCCGTAGGCCAGACCGTCTCATTTAAAAACGTTTGTTCGGCCTTTGCTCCGGCCTTCAGGTTCTACGAAGGCCACACCTTCATAGACCGCGTCCTTCCAAGGATGCGTCCCCTGAATTGAGACCCAGCCAAAGTTATAATGTTGTGTTGATTGATGACCGACTTCAACAATCGTTTGAGAATGAGGAGTGAGGAGCTGAGTCTGACTGACTCGGCTGAGAACCGAGCATTCCATGATTCAATTCACAACAGCCAATCAGCGTTCAAACGGCCAACCGTTCCCTGCAGTGCAGTCCGGAGTGAACCGCAGCATGGAGGAGAAAGTGATTGTTGCTGTTTGCGACTCCCGGAGCTCTATATATAATATAATATAATATATAATATCATGGTCAAAAGCTGTGTGCGCCTCCGCCCTGTCTCGTGGAGACAGGGCTTTGCAGGGTTTGTTGTAGTTACCGGCATTGCTGTGGTTGTCTAATTAATACTTCATTTACTGCCTCTTCCGTGGTCATTACAATATTATGAAAAGACTGTGTCGGAGAACGTTCTCCGACGTCTCTCCCTTTTTCCACAACAAGTAAAGGGACATGCAATGGTGGTTATCTCGGCCATGGTTGAGAATGAATTGGCATGAAGCACCGTTGGCGGGCAAAAGATGTGGCGCCACGAATTCGCCAGATAAAACTTGCAAAGCGATGATGATTTGTCATGCGGCAATACTTGGGCGACAACGCGAACAAGACTTTTAAAAAAAAGTGGTCAGCAAAATAAAGAATATGTTGCCGTTTTTGCACTTGTAAATACTTAATCACGTTTTACTCATTCTTGCATGCAGGTGTCTTCCTTCATAAACAAATAAAAACATTTGGGAGTATGCAAATTATTCTAAAGAGGTCTACTCTCCATGCGCAGCCCCGCCTACCAAGAAAGCCCGCGCAGTGACGAACAGGGGATTCTACCCCCTCGGATTCACACAAGCAAGGCAGGGAAATTGCCGGCAGTGGCAGTATAAAAAAGCCTAATGTGTGTGCACTGTATAGGAAATGTTATCAGCTTTAGATGCAGACTCTGGGACACTCAATAAACCACTGCGTCTCTCTCAGCGTATTCTCTTCTTCCCTCTCCATCTCCCCACCCTTCCTCTCCCTCCATCCTGCTTCTCTTTCAAACTGAAATACGGTACATCAACATCCAATCATATCTTTCTGCAAGTCCTCCTCCCTGGAGTCTACTTTTAAATGTTTACTTTCTTTACTGTTCTTTCGGTATCGCTCTTTTTTTATCCAGTTCTCTCATTCAAGACTTTCAGTCTTGTCCAACCAACATTCTCTTCTTTCCTTTATGCACAATTTATCACTTTTAGATCACTGAGTGTCACACAGAACCATCATAAACTGAAGAATTTGCTGCTATCTTCACAATTTTTTTTTACAAAATACAAGATATTATTCAATCCTCACACGAAGCCACTCACAAAGCAGAGATAGCGACGGTGACTCTCATGAAACCCTGCACACTACACACGTTATTAATAGCAGCCGGTCTTCCCCTCCCCTGTCCTACATCATACAACAAACATCTTAACACCAACACGACGCATCACAAGCTGTCAGTGTCAGAGGGGGAGCTTCTACAAGGTGTGTGTGCGTGTGTGTGTGTAGGCAGATGTGTGTGTTCCCATGGAGGCTGGGTAGAGATGTTAACCAGAAATAAATACTACTTAAATGGATCCTACTTTCCCTCTCAGGGCCATTTCAGATCTATCACTTTTCTACTTCACTATCAACTAACACTTTTCAACACTTCACAGCCTAAAAACGACCGATCACTATACAGAGAGGTTTCCAACTAAAAAACCTATGCTTGATCAATGTTTATTAATATGCTTATACATACTGTATGTATATGTTTAGCGGGCCAATATTTTTCCACCAAGTGTAATTAGCCATTGCAACCATTTTTCAAATATACCCATTAGTGACATCACAAATGGGAGTTTCCACCAAGTATTAATGGTGGCGGACTAAGAGGTGGTATGGTCCACTGGGTAAGCTGGTAGGTTGATCGTTGGGTGGATTCACACCTGCCTGGTTTGGTTCGAACTAAACCAAAGAAACCCCTTGTGCAGACCTTTTGGGCTGGTGTGAATACAAACCATCAAACTCTGGTATGGACCAAACAGCCTGTCCGAGACCAAGCCGGAGAGGTGGTCTCGGTTCGCTTCCAAACTAGCCCTGGTGCGGGTCGCTTGAGATCATACGCCTCTTTAGACGTAGCAGGCTCCTGTAGCCGCGCACATTATGGGAAATATTGTTTGATTAGCGGTAACTCAAGATAAGAAGCACATGCTTATCGAGTTCGATTGGTCCACAGATCAATGTATATCACGCTGGATATCCATGATTGTTTAATTTCTCTTTTCGTTCAGTCTTTCAATCATTTGTCCAATGATTGAACGATCTTTGACCACATGGGTTTGTTTACAAATTCTGGGACTGTTGCGAAAATTGCAATGTGAAAAGGAACCGCACCAAACCGAAAAGCAAACATTGTATTTGGTCCGGACCAAAGACAGCGAACTAAAGGACTTTCCTTGTGTGAATACACCCTATAATATGTATGGTTGAAAAAGTGACACCAACGGGTTGAAGCATATTAATTTCTTATGGTAGAATTTCCTTGTTCTATGATCAGGAAAAATTGAACTAAAAGGCACACTTTGGTAGGCAAAGTTACAGGAAAATGTTTAAGAATAGAATCGTCTTTGTCCTGTGTGCAGTGCTAGTGGCAAGTCACCCTATTGTTACCCACAAGATCTCAGTGACTCTTACATATCGTCACTTTAAATCCCGTGACTGTATTTCTTGAAAAGAGATATAGTAACTGGGGCTAAAGCTAACATTTAATCAGGAAAACCATATTCTTAACTCTGTCTAGAATATCAATGCAGGCCCAACTTCATTGTCTCTCAACAAATGGATCTCCAATACAGTTGGTATGAACATACATCTCTCGTTCTGGCTGGTTTTCATTGCCACTCATTGCAGATGTCAGCAAGCTTCTAACTCTTGTCATTATTCAGCTTAGTCATCGCCGCAAGCATGTCATTCAAGGCCTTTATTAGAGGTGCCTAATACATTGGACCACACTGAAACTGCTTCCACTTCCTCTGTTCCGGGCAATAGGAGCACCCATGTCACTGTAGGCTAAACCCTGCCACCTGCACTCAAACAAATATCTCAGCTAAGCGCCAAATATCTTTGAGTTGATCCAATCATCGTCAAATCATTGCAGATATCATCAACACCAATGCTTCTTCCCAGTGATTAAGCAGAGGAAACACTTTCCGCCTCACCCACTCATCTGAATACAAACAAAGGAAAGGCCTGGTACTAACAGTCGGTTCTGGCCTGGTACTAACAGTCTCTCTTGTGAGATATTTTCAGTCGTGGGAGGGCTAGCTCCTGCTGGATGTCTCGTGGTTTAGCCCTGGTGGACAACAGTGCTCTCATCAACACCACGCAGTCCTTAATCGATTTCCTTCAGCCCTACAGCTGACTGAATGCATGGAGAATCCAGGGACCTCCAGGTCTTCAAAACGACATCCCACCTATCTTCCCAAATCATCAGAACCTCATCACAGACCATGTCACCCCGATTTGGAACGCATCCCAAATCTCTTATACTCAACACTCCGCCGTCTCCCACTTCTGGTAGGCCTTTAATTTTTCGAAGTTTGACGTAACTCAATATCTTATTCTGCCATCACCAGCTTGTCATAAACGTCGATACTGACAAAAAGATAACTGCATTATATCTACCAGCCTCACTTGACGAGGGATTGGTTTTATGTTGGTTTATCCCTCTATCCACAGAGAAGGGAAGCTTGAAACATAGCCTGGTCGGTGCTCTAGGGAGATTTATCTTAAAAAAGGGAAACATTTTGCATCATCACTGTGCTTTCAGCAGGCCACCACAAACATCTCTCAGGTCACCAGTCTGAACCGATTTGTTCTCACAGTGACTGTTTGCCTATAGACCGATACCAAGCAGTTTCATGCACAAAATTCTTCCCAGTAGCACAGCTCATTCATTCAACCAACCATGATAGACATCAATTCAGCACCCCACTGACAGCCACTGCTTTCTCCTAATATCTGCAGGGCTCACAGGAAGGCCTATTCAAATCCTTCTGCATTTCAGATCAAGACGTACTTCAAACTTTCCAATTTACTTGGCTAGTCTGGCTCTCCTTCCAAGTGTTTGCAATATCTCTCCAAGATAGGGACAAGGGAGAACTCTTGATTTTCGGCATTTCTATCCCACATCATTCCACCGGCAGGTATCAATACGAGACTTTCCTCATTGCAACTGTCATGCCATCAATCTGATCAGGGAGTTATCTTCAACCGATATTACAGAATTTAAAAAAAGATCCAGACGAAGAAATATACATGTCAATGAACATGAGCAGCAAGGTTGCCACTCTCAGCAAGGAGGAGACGGGTCAAACTAGCAACCGTCCGGTTAAAAGTCAACCCGCTCTACCTGATGAGCCCCTGTTTAAATACACTGCCGGTTTTATAAAGTAATAATAATATAGGCTAAGTATTGCTATTGGTAATATGTAATACACAGAAACTGTAATTAAGTAGGGATGTAACGATGCATTGTGAATCGGTTAAAACTCAATTTAAATGTGTGAAGATTAAAATCGGTTGAGATAAAAACAGCTACAGTGTGTGTTGATAGTGAAGATCCGTCTGAGCAGCCATGTACGTATTTAATGTTCGCGATTGAGTGTAGGCTTCCTTTAGGACACCTATAGTATAACGCTACGGTGTGTGACAGACGTCATATACAACCTTGCATGGTAAGACGCTCATAACAGTTACAAAACGACAGTACCACAAAAGGATCATAAAGTTGGCGTTGGTTGTAACCAAGGGGAAAACACGCCCCCTTCTTTCCTAAAATCTCCGCCCAAAACAATTTTTTTGTTTGTTTGTTTTGGGCGGAGAACACCATCCACACAGTGTTCGAAAAGCCCAATTTTCGTGCGGAGACTGCAGTCCACCGCTGCCCAGACAGAGCTCCACACACACTGCCCAGACAGAGCTCCACACGTCCACACCCACACCGCTGCCTCTCAGTCAAGACGTCAGACTACGTCTGAAAAGGTTATCTTACATCACGAAAAGAAAGCCATCTGCGTTGGAAGCAGAATGGGAGTCACATTGTGTTTTGAGGAGAATGGCAAAATAATGGAAGGAGAAAATAAAATATGTTTATGTTAGATCGTTTTGATTAGCACCACTTTTATTAAAAAAACAACTAATGCTAATAATACTGATACTAATTTCCCAAATTTTCTTCCCAGCAAAACTACTTTATAAATCTGAGACTTTCTAAAGTTCCTCAAACGTTTTCACTCAATTGCTGCTAAAGAATCCCCACGAAGAATGATGGTTGAATGCAAAAGAAAATGCAGGCGACACATAAAAGGATATATAACACAGATTTTAGATTATAATGAAAGAAATAAAACAGAAGCTAGAATTAGATATAAATTATAATAACAGTTATAATAATAACGAAAACAAATCAAAGGAAGATGGAGTAATTCAACAAAAAACACAAAATAACATGCATATTTATAATTGAAGTAAAATGCTCAGCTATCTAGAAATACTCAGCAAGGATGATTAATTTGGTTTGGCAAAACACAAACTAATGATTATGCATTAGCAACATGATTCACTTGTTTTCGCTGTACTTATCTTCAAAGTAAATGTTTTATGAAGCATTACAGGGGAACAATCTGCTATTTTCTAAAAATGATTATATTATTTTCTATTGTTATTTTCTTTAATGTTTTTCAAAACCACTCCCGGTACAAAACTTAAAACTGACTTGGGCTTTTTAGGTTGACTAAAACTTAGACACAGACAGCAGCTAAGAATACAAAAAGCTAAAAGCAACCCTGTAAAGAAGAATCAATTTCTACACTTACAGTTTCTATCATCACAGTTACAGTTCTTTTTATCATCAGGTTTATGAGGGATTTGTTTTCTTGCCTTTTTTGTTCAGGCTTGTTAGCAATTAATATCCCAACTATGATCAAAAAAAAAAATCAAAACTAGGCTTAGTTTTGACTATAATTCTTATAAATGCACTACTCTTTAACTTCATATTCTTATCTTTGGGCAGTTTTTATAAAAATGTGCTCCTGGTCAGGCATCTTTGATCTTGGCCTTGTGTTTTAAAACCCCCATGGGACTACTCTGAAACAAACTGTAGCATAGCAGCCACTTCACTGTCATGGATCATAACTCATTTTCTCATGTGATGCTGAGTTATACTAGCAAATAACACTATGTTGACTCACTTCTGGGTCTCGATTAAAGGATGAATAACATGAAATGAAATGAGAAGGGTTAAGCAAGGCCAGTGTATGTGACGGAGGAGGCCTTTGATAAACTGCCTGCCAAAGAAATATGAGAATCACTTGGGATTAAAATTGGATGAAGTTGAAATACTGAACTGGCAAGTAGCAAAAACACAGGCAGTGCTGCTCCACTCCAAAATGGGGCCTTGTTCACCTTCTACCAAGTAGAAATCCTTGTTTCCTTTATAAAATGAAAACCAAAAAAGGTAAACGTGGAATTGCGAGCAGCAATCATTACGGATCCAAAGTGGCGATTTAAGATTGACATCCCCGTAGAGACGAACGAAACACCTTCTGGACAGTCTACCATCGAGTGCTTCCCCCATCAGAGAGGTAGAGCAGATTACGCAGCAGTGAGAAAGAAAGAGAGAGCGAGAGATAGAGCAAGACTAGAGCACCGTAGACTGAGAAGGAAAGCGCTTCTCCAGTTCCTTCATGATGGAGTTCATGTTTCCAGTGGGCTGGATCTGAGGAGGCAACGGCACCATCTCTGCCTCTCCTTCGGCCATTCCTCCTCCTACCCCTTCGCCTTCTCTCCCAGCGTCATCCCCTCCTCCTTCTCCTTCTCCACCGCCTCCTCCGCCTACACCCATTTCTATCACCACGTCCAGGGAGTCTATGGAGGCTTGGCCCTTCATGGCTCGCTTGAGGGGGACCGGCTTCTGGTCGATCTGGCTGAACATGTTGGCCACGGACTTCTCGATGGCGGCGATGTTGTGGATGTTCTTCAGGATGCCCTTGCGCTCCCGGCGCGGCTCCTCCTCCTGCGCCGAGGGCAGCGGCGGAGGGGGAGCGCGGAGGGACACGGGCCGCAGGGCGGGGGCCTCCGTCAGGGGGGGCAGGACGAAGGGGGAGGGGCGGTGCCGCGGAGGCGACAGGTGGCCAGGGAGGGGAGGCGGCGGCGGGGGAGGAGGATGGGGAGGGGGAGGAGGGGGAGAGGGAGGGCGAGGGGCTTGGACGGCAGGCACGGAATCCACGTGATTTGTGTGGGACGACGTGGTCGCGGGAGGACGAGGAGGAGGGGGTGGTGGGGAGGCGGGGGAGGGAGGGGTAGAGGGGCAGGGGGGTGGAGGAGATGAGGGATGGGGAGGCGGGGAATAAGAAGGAGGCGGAGGAGGAGGCGTGCAGGGAGGATCGGGGATGACCTCCAGGTGCACCTGGAACCTCTCATCGGGGCTCTTGCCGGCCGTCGTGCTCGCCCCGAAGCGCCGCAGCACGGGAGGGGTGGGCTTGTGGCTGGGCGGAGGGGTCTCCTCCTCGTCATTCTGGGTGACGACAATACTCGGGGGGCCCTCCCTCCCCGGGCCTGGGCAGGGCCGGTGGGTGGGCGAGTCTCGCCACTGATGCTGGGGGGAATCCGGGAACGAGGCGAGGACGATATCCGACAGGGACCCCCGGGAGTCGCGGCACTGCCTCAGCCTCTTCTCCTGGAGGGCCTGCTGCTCAAAGTGCCGGGCCTGCTCCTTCACCGAAAGCTTGGGCTCCTGGCCGGGACTGCCCACCAGCAGGTCCGAGTACAGCCCGCGGCCGAAGCCGGAGTCCATCCCCGCGTCTTTGCTCTCGCCCAGCTCCGCCTTGAGCCTCTCCAGCTCCCACTGCACGGGGTCCATGACCACCTGCCGGTGCAGGCCGTCAAACACCTCCCGCCGGTGGAGCCTGGAGGGCAGGGTCCAGCTGTGGCCGCCGCCGGCGCCCCAGCCGCTGACGCTGTCGCTGAGGCTGTGGCCCCCCGCGAAGCTGAGGTCCCCCCCGGAGAGGGAGCCGAACCTCCGCCAGGCGCCCCGGAGGCCCTTCCTGGTGGGTTCCCCGAAGGTCCCCTGGAGGTCCCTCCTCCGGCGGCTGCGGCCCCGGGACTCGGGGCTGCTCAGGGTGCGGTCCTCGTGGTACAGAGGGTTCTTGGTCTTCAGGGGGTTCTCGTCGGACAGGAAGGTGATGTTGGACTCGGACTTGGGCAGGTTGTTGAGGACGCCCCCGTTGGCGGTGCACTGGCGGTGCGTGGCGATGGCCCGCGTGGCGAAGTCCGACAGCAGTCGCTGGCGGTCGCCTTCATCCAGGCTGCCCACACTGCCGCCGCCCCCACCACCGCACACGGACCGGCTGGTTACCGGACGGGTGGAGGGACGGAGTGGTGGGTGGATGGACAGATGGGTGGATGGATGGAGGGATGGATGATATATTGATTGGGGAATGGATGGATAGATGGATGGATGAATGGGTGGGAAGGGGTTGGAAATGCAAAAGAAAGGTGGAATAAAGTGAGAATGGTAAAAGTATGAAAAAAGGCAAATGTGTCTTTAAAAACACATTATCAATTCCTAAGATTGAATTATAGTTATTAATACATAATTAAACCGTGATTGAAATTACATTTGATTGAGATTAAGGCACATAACTAAATAAACGCTAGCTACCAGATCACACTACGAAAGTTGAACTACGAAAATTCACAACTTAGCCAGCGCATTCACATACATCGACACTACAAGCTTCAGCAGTGCTTCCTAAAATAGGTCTTCATGCTAAAGGCTTGATGGGTATTCCCCGTGAAGGGGGCTGCATAGCCAACCTTTATAGCCACATAACTATTCTTTGTATCTATTAACTATTAAAACAAGAATATGAATTCAAAGCAACAAAAAATAAATAAAACATCCATCAAGGTGCCACTATCTAAATCCACTATCTACTATCCACTACCTACTATCACAGGCCAGAAACAGAATGTTACTCACTTTTGACTGCATGCCATGTTAAGAGAGACAGAGAGAGAGAGAGAGATAGGTACGAAAATACAGCATGAGCATTCATCTTGTTAAGTTATTCAGGACAGGCCGACCAATTCACAAAAGGAAATGCGAACAACGGTTAGGAATTCTACATGACATTCTGGAAAAAGAGGCCACAGTCAAACAGAACTTTTCCCATTCATAAATGCACAAACACACACCCCCACACACACACACACCGAAGCCTGATTGCATAGGCTGGCTCATAGTCTACTGTGCACACTCAGACACAGAAGAGTGTAATGCAATCACACACGCAGGCACAAAAAGCTGTGTAACTAAGAACATACACTTGGCGAAATTCAATAATTGTATGTAAATTGGAGATAGTATATTCACATACTATCTAGCATATGAAGTACCACTCCTATGGGCTGTGAATGAAGAGAGTGTGTGTGGAGACAGATCAGGAACGGACAGGGATTCGGTGAGGCATGTCCGTTTGATGAGACCCACCGTCTTCCTCAGTGCACTGCTGGGGAAATGGAAATGAACCAAATTGCCTTTTCTGTGTTCGTGTCTGCGTGTTTTGTGTGTCTATGTGCGTGTGCGTGTATTCTGTTCAGATATCGTTTTTTAATACACAAAGTTAGGAGTTTGGTACAAAGAGATGCTATTCGATTTGTGTATAACTCGCTGATACGCAGCGATATTTAATATTGACTTATCCAGAGACGGCTTGCCATAGCCAGTCTTTTGTTGAAATAGATTGACTCAAGTTGGGGCTTTTATCTGTCAATGCCACAAGTGCGTACATTCCACTAGCTGTTCCCGGTGGGGACTGAACCAGCAACCCTGACACGTGGTAGGAGAGCCCCAGGGGTACCTGGATGGATCCAGGGGGTACTCCAAAGAAATCTGTGCTTTACCTTCCAAATGGTAAATGGTAAATGGATTGCTTTATACAGCGCTTTTCTAACCAGCGGCCACTCAAAGCGCTTTACAATATTGCCTAACATTCACCCCTTCATGCACACATTCACACACCAACGGCGTGGTCAACAACGCAAGGCAACCGTCAGCTCGTCAGGAGCAGTTAGGGTGAGACGTCTTGCTCAGGGACACCTCGACAGTCAACCCGCTCTACCTCCTGGGCCACATGACCCGTCCTGTGGCTGACGTACCAGTAATAATTGTATGCAGCCAAGTGTAACAACACTCCCCTTCCGCTGATCAATGACGGGAAACTCACCCACTGAGACATCTACAAACCTTGCTGCTCGTTTTTAGATTTCAGTGAGCTGTCCGTGATGCTGGGGGTACGGTAGGACGTGATTGGTCACAGGGGGCACTCGGTAGGATGTGATTGGTCACAGGGGGCACTCGGTAGGATGTGATTGGTCATAGGGGGCACTCGGTAGGATGGGATTGGTCGAAGGGGGTACTCGGTAGGTACCCACATGTCAGATGACATGAAAGGTTTGTGAACCACTGCTCTACACGTTGAGGCACGAAGGACAGCATATTCACAAAGAGCAACATTTCATTGGTAAACTTATCAAACTTAGTTTGTTAGTCTGACAGCCAGCCAGAGTTCCACCAGCTTACTCGCACCCTTACACACGTCTGGGATTAACCTCACCTTGGAAACCTGAGTCAGCCATTTCATTGGCTGTTAAATGGCCAACTTAACATTTGTATTACATTTAAAGGAATTTTGCTTATGTTTTTATCCAAAGTTACAACCATTTCAATTCATCAATTCATTCACACATCGCAGGGCGTCTTGATCAGGGACACCTCCACACGCTAGGAGGAGTCGGGGATCTAACTAGCAACCATCCGGTAACCAGTCAACCCGCGCTACCTCCTGAGCAACTGTCACCCCACTAAACAGCCTCTTAACACGTGTGGCCCCTGCTGCGGGGCCCCTGGCGTAGTGGTGTGCACTCACATGGCGTTGTCCCCCAGCTCCTCGTAGAGGTTGTTCGCTGTGCCGCGACCGGGTTTGCCCGATGGCAGTGCCATCTGGATGCGGGCGGTTTTGGCACATTCTTCCTGGCGCCTGGAAGCAACAAGCCAGTCAGGGGATTGGGCACTAACTGACCGGCAAAGTACCGGCATTTCAATGACTAGTGTTTTCACAATAAGAGCGTTGTTACTATGTAGTAAAATTGATATCCTCTCAGTCATGCCGTTTAGACAATAAGTTAGGAACTGTACACTAAATTAAAATCTATTCGTGCTTTGTTACATAAAAACAACCATGTGATTTTGTATGTTGTTTGTATAAGCTTTTTTCGCAATCTCCTACATTTTGTGACAAAAAAAACAACATTAATGACTAGGTACTCACTCTTTAAACCTGGTCGCAATGCACATCACAGGATCATGGAGGGAGAGAGAGAGAGAGAGAGAGAGAGAGAGAGAGAGAGAGAGAGAGAGAGAGAGAGAGAGAGAGAGAGAGAGAGAGAGAGAGAGAGAGAGAGAGAGAGAGAGAGAGAGAGAGAGAGAGAAGGTGAAGAGGGGGAGAAAAATAGAACAATTGTTAGGATTCATATATCACAGCAAGATTCCTCATGGTTAACTGTGTTTCTGTGCTGATTTTGAGCATCCCTCTTCATTATAGGCACTTAACAACATTCTGAAAGATTAACGATTCATCCACAGCTCCTCTTATCATCATAACCCCAAACTCCTGCAACTCTCTTCTCCCTGCATTCTAGCCCTCTCCGCTTCCCCCTATCTTCGGTGCCCTCAACACTTTCTTGCCCCCTCTCCTCTCCTCTCTCCTATCCTTTCTCCTTTCCTCTCTCCTCTCTCCTGTCCTCTCTCCTATCCTCTCTCCTCTCTTTTAGCCGCACTCTTGTCCCCTCTCCTCTCTCCTCTCCTCTCTCCTCTTCCCTCCCCTCTCCTCTCCCCTGTCCCCTCTTCTCTCTCTTTCCTCTCTCCTTCCTCTCTCCCTCCTTTCTTCTCTCCGCTCTCCTCTCCTCTCCCCTGTCCCAACTCCTCTCTCCTGGCTCGTGCTGAAGTGGCAGTCCAATTACCTGTTCACTGTGTGTTGGCATTAGCACTTGACCTGTCACAGCGGTAACTGGACAGCCCTTTAGCACTTTTCAAACATATGCCCACGCAAAACGCTGTAGAATTATTGCCTCATATTCACACACGCCTGCATACACCGACGGCTGTGTCAGCCACGCAAGACAAAGCCTTATCCAGGAGGAGCCAAGGATTGAACCAGCAACCTCATGGTCGCCACACAACCTGATCTACCTCATGAGCTACTGCTGCCCTCCTAATGAGCGATGAAAGGCTCATTCAAAGTGCTCACCAATTAATGGAGAAAGTCTTATCTACCATTTTAGATGATGTGTAACTTATCTCCTCTCTCACCATCTCCAGCCTATCTATTGATCTGCATCCTAAGAATTTGTCTTCTCTGCTCAGACGTCTGGAGGACCTCAGTAAAAGCACTGCATATTAATGTGAAGGTCATTCTGGGGGGGGGGCGGAACCCGGGTCGGAAAGCAAAACCACAGAGCACTGGGCGGAGTTACGCCTAGTCTTCATGGGCTTTATTGGAAAACTTGCTGGCCGTTTTCCCGGCCGCAACCCAATCTCACACCAAAATGAAGTTAACTATGTTGATCCACAGTATTAGATTTACAATAACGGCTGTAAACATGTGACATGCCTACGTTTTTTGGCCTATTATTTTCAATAGGCCAACGTCCACGTCCCTTAATGACTGCGCAGGGTTCTCCGACGCCTCTGGTCCTTCCAAAACAGGTTAAGTCTCGTAGTGGGGGTTATCTCGGCCATGGCTGAGAATGAATCGGCAGACAGAAACTTTCTCTTTCATAAAAGGCCCCTCCTCCTACACTCGTGCGAGTGTTTTGAAGTTTGCGCAAATCACTTGCGTCACGCAGTGGAAATATTCGCTTTTGGTATGAATGCACAATTAGATCCATACCTATCCTATTTTTATTAAAGGGAATGAACCCCATAGTATGTTAAAAAATCCCTCCCTTCGGAGTCCTCTTGTGTACTTACTGTCGGTACGTGACGATCACCACCAGGATGGCGGGCACACAGCAGAGGATGATGATGACAGCGAGGGCCAGCAGTGCCCCCTCGGTGTAGCCCACCGTCTGGGTCGCCTTGCGGACCCCGGTCACCACGTCGGGGGTCCGGATCTCCAGGATGCGTCCCCCGGGCGGCAGGTGGAGCTGGAAGTCCTTGTTGATGTCCAGTAGTTTACCGTCCAGGAACCTGAGAACCGACAAACGTTGTTGGTGTGAATATCTTTTTGCCAGCTCATCGCGGGAACAAATGGGTCTCAAGGATGCTCAGGCATCCGTGATGATCTCAAATTATATCTTCTGCTTAGAAAGGAGTCAGTTGAGGTAGTTCGGGACCCCCCCGTTAGAGCTGGTCTATGTGGCCCGGGGAAGGGAAGTCTGGGCCCCCCTGCTGGAGATGCTGCCCCGCGACCCGACCCCGGATAAGCGGTTGAAGATGAGTGATGACTGATGGGGTGATCGTTGCAACTTGCACCACATTATACATTCATGTCAAAAAATATCAATCCATGCTCTGTTCCTCTTGAATTTATCTCATAATGTTTATTCTACTGAAGGATGGGATTTTATTTAACTTTCATGTAGCGTTTGATATTTCTTTTCCTGTTGAGTGCGTTCATTCTGGGCCTTTTATGCATTTCCCGGCTGTAGTTGTGATAAAGTACAGTACACATACACTTGAAGGATGTCTGTTGCAATGTTCAACTTGGGATGTTGAGCAGGAAACTGAACGCCAACAATTTCACAACCCGAAAAAAGTGTGTTTGCGTGTGCACGTGTGTTTGTGTGTGTGTGTGTGTGTGTGTGTGTGTGTGTGTGTGTGTGTGTGTGTGTGTGTGTGTGTGTGTGTGTGTGTGTGTGTGTGTGTGTGTGTGTGTGTGTGTGTAGGTGTGTCTTCACAAACCCAAGAACCACAGACTAAGCTATTCAGCAACTTGTCAGTCTGTCGGTTCAGCAAACAAAGTGCTTGTTTATCCCATGAGACCAAACATTATGTATAAAATAGCAGTCCCCCAATGCACTCCACATTCTGGCACAGCATTTTGTATGCATCTATTTAATAGATCAACGACTACAAAATCCCTCAGGAAAAATGTAGTGTTCCTTTACAAAAAGTCATAGTTTTTCTTGTGTGTTTTACATCAGGACATAAGTAAGATTAGAGGAAATAGAGCATCTAATTCTACCCAAACCGGCAAGATTGAGTTCAAGATAACATCATGTGCCATCAGTAATGAATAACGACACCACCTGCTGTTTAGTGGGTAATACAATGTCCTGCCAAATTTGTCCCATTATGAATAACTGCAGGCATGAAGGGAAGGTAGAAAAGAAAGTTCTTGTTGTTGTTGTTGTCCAAGTGTTTGACAGACAAAGGGAATATTCTGGGTTTGCATGCCTGTGGTAGGTCTAGCTGTAGGCCTTCCTGCTCCAACATGATTCTAAAAAAGAGCAGTGTACTGTCTGTGTCTGTCTATATCAACTAGATACATATTTTCTTTATTTATTCCTTTTTGTCTTTTCTTCTGGTTTCTCATTTTATTTGATGTGTGTCGGTTTCGGACTCTGTATATGTGTATGTCTCTGTTGCTTTTCAGTTTTGTTTTGGATTATTGCTCATTCAAGTGTACCAATGAGTGAAATTAAAAAAAAAGAAATGATAAAATGAAATAAATATCATTCAAAGAAAACATCTAAACAAAAGCCACCAAAGTGTTTGTACTTGTGAAGCTCCTGTCGGGACACCGCCCGGTTGGTGAGGGGGTCGATGGCGTACACCATCAGGTCAGACTTGGAGTAGTCCTCCTGCTCCAGGCCGTCGCCGTGGCGATGGGGCCCGATGGACTCCACAAGGACCTTGGCCCCCGGGATCTGCTCCTGGACGTAGCTCTCCAGGATGCTGGGTGGGGGGGAGAGAGAGAGAGAGAGAGAGAGAGAGAGAGAGAGAGAGAGAGAGAGAGAGAGAGAGAGAGAGAGAGAGAGAGAGAGAGAGAGAGAGAGAGAGAGAGAGAGAGAGAGTTATATATTACTGAGGACTGATTTCAGATAGTTCCACAATTGACACCAGCCAAAATGTTATTTTGGCTGGTGTCAGAGAGTTCAGAAACGACCAAGGAGTTTCAATGTTGAGTCCAAGAAGATTTACAATAGATTCTGAACAAAAGAACACACTGCTGAACAGACGGAACGGCATTTCAATTTCAACCACAGCGGGATGACACACACACACACACACACACACACACACACACACACACACACACACACACACACACACACACACACACACACACACACACACACACACACACACACTTAGCCATTGCTTCAGGTACAACCCATTACATATGCACACATTGTTTTCATGCTGCAGGGTATGCATGTGGACACAGGAGAGTCCCAGTTGGGCAAACAGGAACCACTACACCCTGATGTGCAGCGCCCATTGCCCCCAGGAAACCTTTCCACACAGCAGGAAGAGTGGCAAAAGGGTTTGTTTTGTGTGCTAGCCATTTGTGGCTGCGGCTGCTTATTTCTTGTTTGTACACCTACTTAATTATGAATATGTAACGGCTGGCTGTGTGTGTGTAGTGGAGTGTGTGTGTGTGTGTGTGTGTGTGTGTGTGTGTGTGTGTGTGTGTGTGTGTGTGTGTGTGTGTGTGTGTGTGTGTGTGTGTGTGTGTGTGTGTGTGTGTGTGTGTGTGTGTGTGTGTGTGTGTGTGTGTGTGCGCATTGTGCTTATGTGGGTGCCAGTGCCTCCAATGCCTCCAAGACCCTTTACCAGGCCAATTCCCCTCTGGCTCAAGCCCACATTCTGGTATTATATATATATTATTATTATATATTATATATACATGATCTCTCTTGCCTGAGTATTGCATAGAAAAGCTATGATGCTGATTGGAAATCCCTGAGGATTTTGTATCCCCCTTCGTGTTTGATGCATGTGGTGATGCATTAACCTCATTTCCAGGCGTTCTCATCTCACTAGCGATCGTCTGGACCGGAGAGCTTCAAATGTACGTCATTGGCGAGAAAGAGGGCGGGACTTCAGAGCATGCTTTGGAGGAAAAGCTCTCCGGTTCAAATGGGTTCAGCGCCAGAGAGGGGTAGGGGCTGGCGATAGAGAGATATATAACCTGTTGCATGTTTTGGATGTTGCTTTGTCAAATTCTACGTCTCCTTGTCTTTGTTATTGCTATTCTTGTCATGATGTTATTCTTCTTGCTCTGGGGACTGGTAACTGATGAATACAACTCATTGGAAGTAAGAGACCGGGGACTGGGAACTGGAACACACAGCTTCTAGGAAGTAAGTGACTATGGATGGAGTGCCTCCATTCATAGTCCCACCCATAGAACCTGTCTATGGGGAACCTCCTTCTCCATAGACAGGTGGAGCTACATCCCCGGAGGTGAAGGGGATGGAGGAGGGCTGAAACAAGTCTCCAAGAGAACAACAGCATGAACGAGAGTTGTTTGAGAACTCTGCGCATTGGTGCACAATTGTACTCATTCTACGTTATATTTACATTTGGGGCATTTAGCAGACGCTTTTATCCAAAGGGACTTACAATTAGTACATTTGTCAGAAGAAGGTGAAAAAAAATATGTAGTTGTCGGAACAGTAGGGATGTGCAAGAACCACGTGGCAAGCACCAATAATCGCTAGGTTAACCCATTCCCTGTATACAACAAAGCTAGCTAGGATAAGATGCTACACAACTAACGCATGAGGTCCTGGTTGTGATATGAAGGGGAGGGGTTTGCAATGACTGCGTGGGAGATGAACAGAAGGGGAATGTCGTCTTACTGGTTTAACTTTTGCTTTAGCTACATTTAAAGTACATTACAAAATTATTTAAAGTTGATAGTTAATAACTAAGGCAATAGATTATCAGATGTAAACATTTCCTCTCTTTCCCCATCCCTAGTTGCCAAAGTCCCTGTGGTTCTTCAGAAACAGTTATAATGGGGCCTTTCAGAGAGTTATTCCTCACCTGAACAACAAAACCCCTCTGATCCGTAATCAGAGCATAACCACTAAACCCACACTCCCCAACGCAGCAGAAGAAGCACAGAGCCACTTCTAGCAGTAATGTATGCAGACGAGGTGCTGTGAGGGAACAACCCAACCACTGCCATGAAGGGGACCACTGTGGAGGGCCCCCAGGGGGCCTCACAAGGAGCCGCTTGTTTCTTCTAGTGGCCCTCGAGTTGGAGTTCATCCTGATTCTCAACCACATCACCTGTCAAATTGTCGGGGGGGCCAGGGGGAGGCTTAGCTCCACCGAAGGAAACCCAAGTACCTCTGTTTAGGGGGACTTCAACATTCTATCAAAATTGAAATATAAAACAATGTTCAGAGATCCGTCTGAAAAATGTGTCTAAAGTGTCTATTCAGTCTGGGGGGAATTGGGATTGCAACCTCCCAAAACAAAGAGGTATGAATCAGATTTAAGGTAGAAAACCAGTTAGCAGGAGGTACAGAGACTACATCCCGTACTTTGAACAAGTGAGTGTAGATTCCTCTGTAGAAACTGAACATTTCCTCTTCTTTGTTCCAGAGGAAGCATTCAACAGTTGATCTGAAAGTCGACTTATGAAGCTTTAATGTAAGTTAAATAGGTTTGTTATTTAGTTGTTATTTAAATGTCACGATTGTATAAATTATACTTATGATATTGTATATTGACTGTTTACACACAAACAATAAATTAAGCCTCAAGTGTATAAGTGGGTACAATCGAGTGTCCAAGTGTACAAGAAGCGGAAATCACCTTCCATTGCAGCTGTCTGAAAACTTGACTCACTTCAAGGCTTAGCTCTTTAAATTGTCCTGCAGCTGGAATGCAGCATAATATGCTTAATAAAAATAAAATGTACTGGCTTAGAATAGGAAACATCTCAATGTAAAAATAAAAGTCTTCAGGGTTCATGAAGGCTTTTTGTTGAGCCTAACGCATTCAAACGTGATTCATTCCACCATTATGAATGCAGAAAAGACCTGTGGTATGTTTTTCTCCTTTATGGAAAAGTGTGGAAAGTACAGATTTGCACTTTCCACAACTATCTTCAACTGATTTTGTCTTAATATATGGTTCTGGCAGACTGTCATTCAGCCTGTTAATAACCTGGGGCCGGGCTTTGGATCCATGGTAACGATTAGTTCTGGGCCTCGTTTCCCGATAACGATGGATCTTCGCTCGTACGATCATTCTCACGATGGATCTTGCGAACCATCATGAATTTCTTTGGAGCGTTTCCCGAAACTCCTCTTAATATGAACTGCACTCACGACGTTCGTAGGATTGTAACTGTCTACTGACACGGTGCTGAAATGGGCTCCGTACTGAGGGAGACGCAGGAATGTCACAGGAAAATGGGGTTAAAAAGCGTTAAATTTTCTCCCCATCAAGGCCATCAGCAGAGTAGCCTACGAAAAGAATAGACCGCAATAATTTGAATGCTAAAGATATTAAAACACAATTGATTAGGCCTAGCCCGACATATGTATCGGTCCTAATCCTGTATACTCGTTTTTTCATGGCATTTTCCCCCCTTCCATGTTACAAAAATCAAAAATAGCTTGAGTGACAAGTAGGTGCTGATTTCTGAAACATGCTTTGCACAGCAAAGAGAGCCGACTTTATCTGATTCTGCATAAGGTTTCATTGATTGGCGCGCACTCTCTAGCCTACAATATTTGTAGAAATTTAAAATGCAACGTTCGATTCATTCATTATCATTCAAACGCAAAGGCTAGGCATTGACCGATTAGGAGAGCTTGGTCTAGATCCTGCCCATATTGTTGGGCAGGATGATGTATGCTATAGGTCTTTTTACACTGTCAAGCTGGTTCGGTCGCAGCTTGGCACGCCCAGCGATTGAACCTTCTTATCTCAAGTTTCCTGTGTAAACCCGAGGGGTCAACCCCCGGTCGTCGAGGCGCGGGCTTTCTTGGTTCACTGGGGAAGGCGGGGCTGCGCACGGAGTCTAGACCTCTTTAGAATAATTTATATTATTGCATACTCCCAAATGTTTTAATTTTTTTATGAATGAAGACACTCGCATGCAATAATTAGTTCACGTCTGAGTGTAGACTACAAACGCGATTAACTATGGTCAGGGATGTTCGTTACTGTCTAGACACGGTCCAATAAATAGTGAACGTCATCACTGCCTCACCGAAGCACATACAGTGCTTAATGCAAACAATCGCAACAAAAAAGGCCTGCAGAAATTATCCGACACCCGCTGGTCTCAGCATGATTCATGTCTACAGTAGCCTATGTCTTCTGTCATTGATCAATATGAGGACATTTTAACCACAATGGTTGAATTAAAATCAGAGGGAGACAGCAAGTACAGTTCGAAAGGGACCTCCGACACAAGAGCAATGGAATCATTTGATTTTATTATATGCCTTGTGACGTGGCTATTGATCGGTACATTTCGGCTGCGCATGTATTTTTGGTATTTTAAATTGCTGCAATACATTATGTTGTTGTTGACTTCTAACATGTCTCTATCTTTGCTGTTTAAATCTAACAGTTGTCTATGAGTAATATATCGGCGGGAACCACTGTTTTTGGTTGCAAATTTGTGCCACTCGGCATTCCGTGGTACTAGATGTGTTTTAATAAAACACATTCAATACACAGAATGTCCGCTGGTGACGCCACTGAGGCTATAGTAGGCTAACGAAGCTCTTACCATCCTACGAGTACCCCTGGAGTCCTCGTTAACTGCAAGCTTTTTCACGACGTTCGTTACCAACGATGCTTTCGGGAAACGGTGTGAAAACTGTACGATGCTCGTACGATGCACCTCACGATCCACTTATGCTAACGATGCTTTCGGGAAATGGGGCCCTGTCCAATATCAGGGATTGACTAAATTGGCACCCTAGTGCTTCTTTGAACTGAAAACACAATCACTTATTTGAATCCCCCAACCTCCAATAATAACATCAAACACACACACACCCTGGCTTTGGATCACTGAGCCCTGAGACCGTTCTGCTCAGGCTCTTCGGCTCCCCAAGCCTTCAGCTTCTTGCCCGAACCTGAATATTATTTATTCCTCGCACCCGATTTCCTGCCTTATTCCCAGCCTGCTACATCCATAGCATCCAGCCTCTGTCTCGAGCGAGTGCAGTGAAGCCACAACCGCAATATTGTCGTCTGAGAGAGGCTTATTGGTTTATTCAGCATTTATTTCATAAGTAAATCAAATACTATCCCAAACTTACGTGCGAACAAAGCAGTTTTTTTTAAGTGTCTCATCAATGTTTAAAAATAAGATAACGACAGACATTGTGTCTTGCCGCAGTGGACCAACCAGGAATGTATTGAGACACAACGGCTGGGTTGGTATCGTCATCAGCCTCCCTCTTTCCGCCATATTGTTCATGTCGTCAGTCCTGCGCCAAATAACCACTGTCACCCTTCTAAGATCAACACCAGTCTGCACTTTGGCGGCTAAGTCGCACCCTGACAAACAGCGTGTCACCCCGATCACACAAGCAGCCCTAGCAGCCCCCCAACCCCCGCCCCCTGTCGAAGCGTATTCATCGAGCGAGAGCAGCTGGAAGCCAGCCAGTCTCAGCTGATCGTCAACAGAACCACACTAAGACGCCATGTCATCAAACAAACAGACACGCTCGTCTCTGAGCCCAAACACATGGAGACTAAGCAGAGACAGAATGGTGAGGCAGATGGAGAGGCAACATCATTAAGACCGACAAACACACCCATGGCAACATCGTTAATTTATCCATGGCAACAACATCCACACATCGATGTCAACAACGTAAGCATAGCCATGGTAACAACGTAAACCATCCGTGGCGCAAACATAAACACACACGTGGCGACCAATTAAAATCCATAGCAACAACTAGGGATGTGAATAACTCAAATTTTTCATGGTTGAATAATCAGTGGGTGGTATGATCGAATAATCGATTATTCTAATTGTGCCGACATTCACAAAGGCAGCCATGGATCATCGGCAAGAAATCACTTAATATCTTAAACGCAAAGAAAAAAAAAGTAGTAGTAGTTCCAGTCAAATTGTCTGTTGTGAAAAATGCATTAAACTGTAATCAGAAAACGAGGTTATATGCAATATACCCTATAGTATCTGTGGTATAAAGGCTAGGACGAATTTCAAATTATAAATGTGTTCACTTTATGTTGCAAGTATAGAGCGTCGCGAATCCCATTGAAACGAATGTCGCGGTGATCGGTCTTCAAAGCGAGAGCTGGTAAATTGTGAAAAATTTATTAAATTGTAATCAGACAAAGCGGTTATATGCTGTAGACCAGGGGTCTCAACCTCAACTTACCTGGGGGCCACTGGAGGTATAGTATGGGTCAGGCTGGGCCACATCAAGTATTCCACAAAAAAAAGTAGCACAACTGATCCAATCTAAGTTAATTATCGGGCTATAATTAGATCACGTTGGCTATGTAATCGCTGACAACAGGGGACATTTCATAGTGGTTGGTGGAAACCGGGACATTTTAGCGTCCTTTGGCTTTTGTCGGGACTTAAGACACGCAACTCAAAATTGGGACTGTCCCGGCAAAACCGGGACATCTGGTCACCCTATCACAAGTGATAAAAAAGCGGGGCAAGCGACTCAGCAGAAATGTGCGTTTGACAACAATGCACAGGCCGCACTAACACTAAACTTTGATGTCAAGTAGGGGGCCACAAAATATCATCCCGCGGGCCTCAATTGGCCCCCGGGGCGCGAGTTTGAGACCCCTGCTATTGACCATAGAGCAGGGATGGGCAACTGGCGGCCCGCATCCTCACTCAGTGCGGCCCGCATCCTCACTCAGTCAGGCCCGCACATAATAAAAAAAAAAAATAAAAAAAAAAGAGAATAATAATAATTGATCGAGTTACAGAAAACTCGGTCAAGAAAGATGAGTAGAATTCGAAGGCAAACCCATTCGTCTAGTTTGCCTAGAAGCGATATCAGTCATTAAAGATATCCACTTAAGTCGCCACTACAACTACTACAACTGCTTGTTGGGTTTGAGTTCATTGAGTTGTTGCACTTAATGTTGGGCCACTGTTTTTCAGTTTTTTGACTTCATTGAATGATGATGTATGTGAGCCCTTTGCACTGATAAAAATACTGACCATTCATGTGGCTGTTTGAGCATGGAAAACATGAAATTAATGTATGTTGGTTAAATTAACATACCGTACATAGGTTATGATTCTGGATGATTTTTTAGGTAGTGGCCATCCCCAAAATGCACCAGAATACAGGAAATCATATCTACCAAATTCAAAATTGTGTAGCTTCTCTCAGCTCACGTTTAGTTGAAGTGTGCAGTCATGTGGCCCTCCGATGGTTATGATGAAAAATGTGGCCCTCTTTATCATGAAAGTTGCCCATCCCTGCCCTAGAGTATCTGTGGCGAATTTCGGCTGGGACGAATTTCGAATTATAAATATGTACAATGCATAACGTTAGCTCTCAAGCTAATAGCTGAGCGGACTAGAATACCTCCCGTTGCCAAGTCGTAGCTAAGGTCCGTCCTTTTTACTGGAGGAGTGAACAACGTTTCCGTTGCATAAGAACCTTACGGGAAGGTAATGATAGAGTACTAAAGTGTAACGTCACGTTTCCATAGCAACCGATATTCGGTTCTACACAAACCAAATGAACAAGGGGAAATCCTATGCCACACAAACGTTTTATAGAAAATAAAAGTTTTTTTTGCGAATTGACTTGCGAGTTTGCTTTACCATTGATGTAAGTATTATTGAGAATAGATTGTCTTCACATAAAAAAAAAAAAAAAGTATCGTTTTCAAACTTTTCCTTCTAATACCCGAGGGGAATACATGAAAGCCTCGAAATGTTTCGATTGGTAGTGATTTTCGCCTCTTGAAATTGTTTTATATTCATTTTGAAAGAAACAACAGATGGCAGCAATGGAAAACGCCATCTCTAGTTCGGTTGTTTAGAGCTGAAAATCTGGTTGCTAGGACAACGTGACGTTTTCACTTTAGTACTAGTTATGGCTTGTGAAAAACTTTATATTTGAATGGGAAAAATGTTAACTGTCCAAATGTTAAAAATCAATTTTGACCCTCGGGAACGAATAATTGAATAATCGAATATTCTGACCCATCACTAGCAACAACAGGAACAGATCCATGGCAACCATGTTAACATATGGATAACAACATCAGCATATGCTTGGTAACAGCATAACATCCAACCGAAGACAAGAAAACATGGATGGCAACTAAATACACAGTACTACAAGAGCAAATAACATCGACTTCCTCATTAACTTGCTCACTCATTCATTGATTCATTCTCTCACACATTGGCTCTGTACCTCGGCACTCCACAGTAGGAGGACCACACACAACAGCCTTGAGACAAGGTGAACCGCATGTGTTACCTTAGCAGTATGTCCTTGTTTTTGTCCACCAGCGTGGGGGGGATGTTTGATACAATCACCTGCATGTCCAGCAGGTTCACCACTGATACCTGGACAGAAGAACACATAGGAGATGGTCATAACACCTAGAGAATAGAGCCAACACCAAACACCAACCAACATTTAAACACAACAGATAAGATAGTAGTTTATTGCTCCCAGGACATTTGTGTAGTACTGGTAATACTGTATATGCTTTATCAATCAATCAATCTATTTTTATTTAAAATGCAGAATGATCATCTAACCCTCTACGGAGAGTGGTAATAAAGTGATCTAAGGTAGGTCATGAACTAAGGTAGGTCATGAAGTGAACTAAGGTAGGACATGCCAGACATAAGGGGCAGGGAAGGCCAATGCTGTGAAGCATTTATTGTTGACTTAAACAATGAACAGGAGAACATTATATAAGCCTAAAGAGGGCTTGCGTTGTATATGGTGTAATCATCTCTGATAAGTAAGGTGATGCAAGTCCATGCAAGGTAAGTCAAACTGTTCTGAATTCCCCATGTATTTGTCTGATTTGGTAGTTTTGTCAGGCAGATAGTAATGCGCCCTTACCACTAGTTGGGGTCATTTTCCTTTTGGTAAACATTGACGCGCAGTCGCACATTATTCTAGTTTGTTCCACCACGTAAAATGGAGCAAGTGTGCATGTGTGTTCTTGACCAAGTGAGTCATTCTTTGATGTATTTATATTGATAGTTTGTAGATGCAAAAAGTAAGAACAGTACAGTTCACTTATATGTTAATGTTGTGTCAATAAGTTCCACCTGAAGTAACGTAATAATAATAATAATAATAATAAATACAATTTATATAGCGCTTAATATGGTACTCTAAGACGCTTTAAACGTAGAGTAAACTTTATTTACTTTTTAAGATAACTACCCTGTATGCTGCCGATTACAACACCGATTTCACAATTGGATTGCTATTTTTAACTGACGGGAGTAGCGACAATGTCTGTGTGTGCGATTACCGCTCGTACTTTGAGCGGATGATTAAGACGGGCCCGTCTGTGGTGCGACAGGAGAAGGAGGAGACAGGAGTAATTTCAACTCGGCGACAGTAGAAGGTACTGTCTCCGATGGTACTGCATTTGGCCTTCATTTGATGCACAATGCTAATGTGCTTAGCCATTGAGGTTGCGTTCCCCCCTATACAATGAATTATTTTCACCCGTTCAGCCATCCTCACGAGCAAAGTTAACTTCCAGACTTGTTTTACTTGGAATACCTGTTTGCTTACAATTCCATTCAAAAACATTGGTGGACACACTGCAGTGATTGGATTGATTTGATTTAAATGCCGCGAGGCGACTCGAGGGACACAACATTACGTTATAGGACCTACGGGACAAAAATAATAATAAATGGACGGCGGGACTCGACAGTGGTATCAATAAGCCCAAACGTTAATGATTTTCAGGTTTTGAAAAAAGTGGAACCGGTTCCTTGATAGAACCGGGTTTCGACCCCCATCCCTGATCAGGGATGGGCAGGAGGGGGATTACGGAGCCTGGTGGAGGAGTTGGTGCAACGTTTCAAACTCAACCACCTACAGCTCAACACTGACAAGACCAAGGAGATGGTGGTGGATTTCCGTAGGTCCAATTCAGCTCTGCTGCCAGTCTCTATTGAGGGACTCAATGTGGAGGGGGTGAACACCTACAAGTATCTGGGGATACACCTGGATTATAAACTGGACTGGTCTGCCAACACCGATGCACTCTACAAGAAAGGGCAGAGCCGGCTGTCCTTCCTGAGGAGGCTGCGGTCCTTCAATGTCTGCAGCAAGCTCCTCCGGATGCACCTTTGAAGACCGAACCGACCCGCACCCGCCGGGGAAAATGCTCCATAAGAAGAGGGATGCAGGGCGACCGGACAGGCTGGTAAGGAAAGCTGTCTCTGTTGTGGGCACTGAACTGGAGTTCATCACATTAACAACACCCTGAACAAACTGCTCACCATCTAGGACAACGATTGTCATTCTCTTCACAGCACGATCACAAAGCAGATGAACATGAACAGCTCAAGTTTACGCACAATGCCATGTCAAACTGACAGACTAAGGAAATAATTTGTCCCCAGGGCCATACATCTGTTTAATATGTCCCTGAAGGGAGGAAGAGGAGAGATAGACTTCTCTATGTAGACTGTCTCCCTTACCACCACTCCCACTATCACCTGTAAACAGTGTACTGACTGTCTACTGTTTACTGTTACACTGTTCACTGTTACAGTTTACTGGCTATATTAGCCCCTATGCACAACCCCTCCCTCCTTCCCCCAGCCTGGACTGTCTATCCTACTGTTTAAATTATTACTATTTACATTTTTACTGTTCATATTTAATATTTAATTCCGGCTTTCTTTGGACTTATCTTACTATCCATGCACTGTTATACTTTTTAAATTATTAATATGCTTGCACTTAATTGTTATTGTTTATTGTCCACATTTAATGCTGGCTGCTGCACGCTCTACTTATTAGCACAACGATTATGTCAGACATATAATCTTGTTTATGTTGTATGTGTATGCTGTGTTTGAGGTGTTCAAACGACTTTGGCTTTGAATTTCCAATAAACCTGAATGTCAGATGGGAATCAAAATGATACGGAAAATACAACGGCTCATCAAAGTTAACACTCATATCAGCAGTATTTGATAACACTATCCAAGAAAGGAGGACTGGGCAACATGGAAGATGTTAATATCACAATAATCATGCAGAATTAAATAAATATCACGATACGAGAATTATATGTACCTTTCTAAACATAATGATCATTGCATGAAAGCATATGGGAATTTAGAGTATGGTATCGGACTAAAACTAAAGGGGAATATTGGACCAAACCAACACCACACATGTTGCCTCCAGCTTGGGGCTTTTCCCTGTGGAAGAGAAGCCAAGAAAGGAAGCCATGGGGCCATGGTGGCTCACTAGTTAGAGCGCGTCCCACTAAGGCCCAAGGTCTAATTATGGTTTCATGTCAACACAACGCAAGGGGGTTTACAAACCCATTACGTCCTTGCGGACCCTCCTTGCATCCACCGCAAGGGCCGGACGTGCGCATCCCAAAAATTGTAACCTTGCTTCAAGGCGACGTAGCAGGAACGGCTTTGATTGGTCTCATCTCATTTTCGTCCGCTTATCCGGGGTCGGGTCGCGGGGGGAGCAGCTCATTGGTCCGCTACGTAAACCCAACTTAAACCCGACGTAGAACGAAAACACGTTCATTGCGTTGCGTTGCGACATAACGAAGCCTTAAAGGGGACCTATTATGCTTTTCGACTTTTATGACCTATAAACGTTGTGATTGATAATCATGTTTAACCATACTAAAGTGTCCAATAATGACGTACATGCATTTCGACGTATTCCCTGCTGACAGTCTGGGGTGGCTGTGCAGAGCGCTATACACTCGGGACAACGAGTGGCCAGCGAAGCTTTGCATCGGTGGGAGTTGAAAAGTCACTTTCTGCCTTTTCTCGGTCAAGACGGCACCAAATTAGAAATTTATTTTATTACTCGACTACATATAGGACCCAATTTCAATACATATTCATGCCTCCACCGGTGAAATGCTCCTTTAAGTCCTGATCGCAGCTACAAAGGTTCGATTCCTGTCCGTGGTCCTTTGCTGTATGTCCGCCCCTCTCTCTCCCATACCTTCCTCTGAATCTTAATCTATCATAAAGCATACCAAAAAAAAATGAGTGCAAGCCATGTTGAATCCAAGGGAGGACAAACACCGTGCAGACCCACCACTATCTCCGCCGTGCTGCTGTGGCCCCGGCCGTAGTCGTCGGTGGCGACCACTTTGAACTTGAAGTGGTGGCGGCGCTTGTTGCGGTACATGATGGCGGTCTTCAGCAGGCCGCTGAGAGGCTCCATCACGAAGCCGTCCTTGCTGTCCCTCGCCTCCTTGCCCGCCGGCGGCTGGATGATCAGGTGGTACAGCATTGTACTGTAGTTTCCCGTGTCCCTGTCCACGGCCTGCACACACACACACACACACACACACACACACACACACACACACACACACACACACACACACACACACACACACACACACACACACACACACACACACACACACACACATGAGGAGAGAGACACACATTCAAACTCGCACATACACACCCATAAGGAGAGAGACACATACAAACACAAGCATACACACCCATGCATTAACCGAAATATAGACAGACACAAACAAACATGCACATGATAAAGATATACACCTGCACACACACACACACACACACACACACACACACACACACACACACACACACACACACACACACACACACACACACACACACACACACACACACACACACACACAGGATATAAAGAGAAATAAGGATATAGTTAAAGAGAAAGTAAATGGGGGTAAACAATTTTTTATCAATAGTATTATTTAGTATTATCACCTTCAATGTAATCATAATCTAAAACTGTATTTTATAATTGAAATCGCCAACCTCAAAACCATAAACATCACACACACAAGGAGGATTCATAATGTTAATTATCATTTATAATCTATGATTTATACTATATAGTCATTTATATTCTCTCCTCTTATCTCCTCTTCCATCATCATCGTCATCATCATTTCTCTACTTCTTTCTGCTACAAGCTTGCTATTCAGTCATATATACCTGGACATGTCACTTCAAAAATGGACAAAAAGAAGCCGACAAAAAAGACCGAAACAAAAGTTTTCGTCGTGGTAACAACATTCTTGCAAACCAAACATAATACAATTTTTCACGATTTTTGTCTTTTATGCATTCAACACTTCCTTTTACTTTGAATCAATATGCCGTTGTAATTCTTGGAGTGAACGCTAGGGGGTTCGGTGAGCCGTAAACAGCAACACAACCCCTTCTCAACCTCTTCTGTCCTCTCTTCCCTTACAATCACACAGGTTGACTCCCTTTGGGAGACGAGATACACTCTGCCAGCTCTCTCTACCTCTCTCTATCTCTGTCCATCACTCTCTTTCTCCTTCCTTCCGCCTTTCTCTACCTCTCCCTCTCTTTCTTTCTCCTTCCTTCTGTCTCTCTCTCCCTCTTTCTCCTTCCTTCTGTCTCTCTCTCCCTCTTTCTCCTTCCTTCCGTCTCTCTCTCCCTCTTTTTCTCCTTCCTTCTGTCTCTCTCTCCCTCTCTTTCTCTTTCCTTCTGTCTTTCTCTCCCTCTCTCTCTCTATCTCTCTGTCCCTCTCTCTCTTTCTCCTTCCTTCTGTCTTTCTGTCCCTCTCCTTCTCCTTTGCTTCATTCACTCCCTCTCCCCCCTTTCTCCTTCTCCCCCTCCCCTCTCCCCCTCCCCCTCCCCTAACTGTCTCCCTCCCTGCGTGTCAGAGACATTGATTCAGGGCTGGTTCTTTCCGAGAACGACCGGCACTACAGACTACTGATTTAGCCCCCAGACACCCGGCACATTCAAATAAACAAACGGAGCATGGAGGGAGGGAGGGAGAGATGGAGGGAAGGAAGGAAGGAAGGAAGGAAGGAAGGAAGGAAGGAAGGACGGAAAGAAGGAAAAAATGAACTGAGAAGGGAAGGAAGAAAACAAAAAGAAGAAAGGAGAAAAAGGATGACAATGAAATAAAAGGAGGGGAAGGAATGACAAGAGAATCGAGAGAGTGAAAGAAGGAACAAATGAAAGGAGTGAAGGAAGGGAAAACGCAGGTGATAACAGAGGAGGTGAGGGAAGAACACTATCAACAGAAAGGCATATTTGAAGAAAAAGAGGGAAGGTTGTTCCAGCTCAGATATATCTTTATTTTTTATTTTTGTGTCAATATGTATTTTTCAACCAAACCTTCCAACAGTCATTGAGATTTTTTTTATGAGAGAACAAAAATATAAACAAGAATAAAAGAGAAACTCATCCCTGCTACAAGCCCTGGGTCTCAACTGTTACAAGATCCCTTCCTGTGCGTCTTAGATATCCGCTCAAGTACACAAGGGCAATGATGTCATCCCTAGATGTCAGAGGAATCAAAGACAAAGTGGAGAGATGGAGGGGAGACTGCACTGAGCGGAATCTATCGGCAGGGATCTTTTGTTTTTTCGGGTATTCCCAGAGCACAGTAGTTTCACACCAACAGCATGCACTTCAACTTCAATATCAACAAATCAAATGCAGCCTATCCGACAACACTGATGCTCAGCATGGGACAGGCTTGACTCTAGTTTGGGAGGAACCACTTCATTTAGACCAATCAGAAGCAAGGGCCAGAGTCTTAGGTCTAGCTTAGGCATACTCCTTCCTTTTCCTTCACTGGGTGTGACCCAGTGAAGGAAAAATAAGGAATATTTTACAGATAGATTAGTGTCCCTGAGCAAGACGCCTCACCCTGACTGACAAGCTGGCTGTCGCCCTGCGTGGTTGACTCCGACGCGGTGTGTAAATGTGTGGTGTCTGGTTTGATCTAGGACATTTTAAACCAGACAACGGCGACCAACGAGGCGACTGGATGAATAATTTAAAAAGTTTAATCAAAGTTTCTGCCGCAGTCATAGAAATTAGATCATTAAGCAGCTGCTGTTCGGGATGAAGTCTTGGAACAATGTCGTTGAAGATTTAAAATAAATCCTAAATTAGCGAGCGCCATTAAAATGACATGCTCGGAAGGTTGTCGTAATGTTTGTCGTCCTCTATCTCTAAACCCAGTGGGGGTGAAATTGTTTTTTTTTGCCTTGGTAGACAGGGTCAGGCGGCAGCCATTTTGAGTCCATGGTAGTGTTGTGGGCTTCAGGCCAACAAGGTCAAATGGAAGGCTTAGGTTGTAAAGTTCAAAGTTCAAAAGTTGTATTTGTCCAACATGTTGCAATATTAGAGCATTTTCTTTGATTGAAGGCAGTCTGTTCTCTAATTGTCTGTATGTGGTGCTTGTGTAAGAAGTATGTTGTGTGTGTGTATTGCCTTGGTTATGAAGGATTTTCTCTCGAGAGATGTTTTGGCTAGAGGCACTCTGTATCTGTAAATAATCAAATAAATCCCCTGACCTGATCCACCCAGGGAATCATGCTCTTTATAGGTAAGTTTCATCAGTGCCGATCAATGTCAGTAATTATAATGAGAGGAAGTGACGTCAAAGAGGAAGCAGACAAAAACATTACGTTTTCCTCTTAAGCTAGGAACATATAATTGAACATTTATACAAATATTCGTGATTAGTAATTCCTTTGTGGTTTATTACCTTTTTGCTCTGTGCCAAAGAGCCAATGCTAAATCTGACCAGAGGGGCCGCTATGTTGACTACCACACCTTACCCGCAGGTAAGGAAGCTACGTCCTCTGGCCCTGGGATTGAGCTGGGCAAGTCACCACAGGTGTTGATCACAGATGGAGAACCACACTAATGGAAACAGGGGATATTGAATCCCATCAAACTGTCTCAGTAACAGAGATCGATGTACCCTTCATAAGGCCAATCATTCAAAAGTAATATCTTTTTTTAATGTAGCTTGCTAGCTGTGGTTAATATAACCCTGCTGTTTAAGACCATGTTTGTATAACTAGCACTGTGTGGGCCGGTGTTAGCGCTGTCTGTGGGCGTCCTCTTTAAAGGTCATGGCCCGTGTACACCTGCAAACACACGAGTGTCGAAGGTCGAACACAGCCAGACAAACATCCTCCCCAGTTCAGACGGATCTCTCTCTCTTTGTCTTTTGTCCTTTGTCTGTCTGTCTGTCTGTCTGTCTGGTAACATGTCCGTCTGTCATTTTGCCTGTTGCCCGTTCGTCCATCTGTCTGTTTATCCGGGTCGGCCTTTCATTCTGCCATTCCGTCTCTCAAATGCTTCACCCATCTATTGAGACATTGTACATGTTATCCTGCTCTCTCTCTGCTGCTCTCTCTCTGCTGCTCTCTCTTTCTCCCTTTCTTAGCTCAAAGAGGGGTACCAGTTGGCACAAGGTTACAATCAGCCCCCCCCCCCTACACACACACACACACACTCAGCCCAACACACACACAACTCCCCAAACACGCACACCCTTTCCACCCCCCTGTTATTGGACCCGTCTCTCACAAACCATCCCTCCCTCCCTCCCTCCCTCCCTCCCTCCCTCCCTCCCTCCCTCAACACTGCCAAAGAAACCACTTGCACCGCCTTGATTTGGATATCTTGGTTGTTATATATTTCGAGCAAAGAAGGCAGGTCCACTGTCCTTGGAAATGTGTTAAATCGCATCTTATCTGTGTCTCCCTCGTCTTCGCTCTGTCTCCCTCTTTCTCTGCCTCTTTTTCTTTCATTCTCTCACGCCCTCTCCTTCCCTCTCCATCTTTTCCATCATTTCATGTTCTCCATGGCCTTGGTACAAGTAGGTAAAATAAAGTTTTTAATTAAATAAAAGCGCCAAAATGCAATATTATAATTACTGACATTGATCGGCAATGATGAAACCTTACCTATAAAGAGCATGATTCCCTGGGTGGATCAGGTCAGGGGATTTATTAGCCATAGTAAATGTAGTCATAGGTGGAGGAAGTGTCTCATTAATAATAGAAGTCGAAAGCTTCTCGTAACCAGAGACAGCAGACAGGGAGCGCCTTATCATCGCACCCAGTGGGCGGCCTTAGAGGAACTCAATAATACACGGCGACACTTCAAACAAAAGCCCAAGGCCCTTCCCACCAGGTGTAAAGGAGAACCCAACACGACCCCCAAATTCAAACAGATCTCCAGCAGACCTGGCTTGGATCGAAACAACCCCAACCGTGTATCAAATACGTGGTTTGATACATGACTGTACAGAGGAGTGTCCTATGGGAGCATCGTGTTGAATGCTCTGTTGAAGCCACTGTCTAGACAGTGTTAAACCAACTAGATGCTATATTTCTAACATAGAAGAATAAAGAACTGCACTTAAAGCTATGGTTCATGGGGGTGGTGGCCATGCCCTATCAGTTGGATCCCTAGCTTGCCCCTTCTTCCCTCGGGGGGGGGGGGGGGGGGGGGGGGGTCAGGAAAACAGCCTTTGAACGCATCCCCCAATGATGTCACGAAAACAGGCACATTTCAACAAATACAGAAACACATTTCAATTATCTTTAGGACAGATGTTTATTAATCAGAAATGTTCAGTTGTTCAGTCCCGCAGGAAGACTATGTGGACCATCAAAGTCTGTGCAGTGTGTGTGTGTGTGTGTGTGTGTGTGTGTGTGTGTGTGTGGTGTGTGTGTGTGTGTGCGTGTGTGTGTGTGTGTGTGCGTGTGTGCGTGTGCGTGTACCTGTACTTGCAGCACTGAGGTGAAGGTCTTGGCGTCCTCGGTGACTCCTCCCAGGTAGACGTCTCTGGAGAACACGGGGGCGTGGTCGTTCTCATCGCCCACCTCCACCAGCACCCTGGCCGTGTTCACTACACGCACACGCACACACACACAAAAGGTTTTTACTAGAGTTGAGATGGCAAGCGGAAAACCAAACTAAACAGAACGAAAAAAATAAGCGTTTTAGACTGGGTGTAATTACGGCTGGAATTGAAGCAATTATAAAGCTTCCTTGGTTTACACACACATTCATCCAAACACAACAAAACACACTCGCAGTGCCCCCCCCCCCCCCCCCCCCCCCCACACACACACACGCTCTTGCTTACCCCTGGAGGGTGCGCGGAGGTTGGAGGAGACCACCTCCAGGGAGTGGGCCTCCACCTGCAGGATGAAGCTGCTGTTGGCCTCATAGTCCAGGGGTCTGGCAGTGCAGAGGACCCCAGAGGTGGAGTTCAACACAAACACACCTGGAGACCAGAGGGGGAGGGAGAGAGAGAGAGAGGGAGAGAGAGAGAGAGAGAGAGAGAGAGAGAGAGAGAGGGAGAGAGAGAGAGAGAGAGAGAGTGAGAGAGAGAGAGAGAGAGAGAGAGAGAGAGAGAGAAGAGAGAGAGAGAGAGAGGGAGAGGGAAGAGAGAGAGAGGGGAGAGAGAGAGGGAGAGGGGGAGATGAGGGAGGAGGAGAGAGAGAGAGGAGAGAGAGGGGAGAGAGAGGAGAGAGGGGGGAGGGAGAGAGAGGAGAGGAGAGGGAGAGAGGAGAGGAGAAAGAGAAAGAGGAGGAGAGAGAGAAAGAGAAATAGAAAGAGAAAGAGAAGAGGAGAGGGAGAGGAGAAGGAGAAGGAGAAGGAGAGGGAGAGGGAGAGGGAGAGAGAGAGAGAGAGAGAGGAGGGGGAGGGGTGGAGGAGGCAGAGAGGTGGGTGGTAGAGAGAAGTAGGGGGAGAAAAAAAAAAGATAAAAAAGATATCAAGAGTGGGACAAATTGGCAACAAAAGACAGATAAATGGATACAGATAAGACACAAATACAAGACAGATGATCAAGATAAGTTAAAAACAGAGTGGAAGTGAGAAATATATTAAGGTTGACTAATGGGAGATAGAGACTATCAGCCACAGGAGGAGGAAGATATATCCTACTGTCTGAGGATGAGAAAGGCTTTATCAGTCCTCCACAGTACTAAAGTTTAGTGTTTTACTGCAGTTTGAGGATACTAACAACTATGAAACACATAAAAACACATTATATATGCATATACAATACATCTATATATATACACATATATACATATGCATACATATACACATAAATATACACACACATATATATGTACAGTATTATATATAAATATACATACGTACATGCATATATGTATATATATACAGTATATACATGCATATATATGTATACATATATGTATATATACATATGTGTATAGATAGACATATATGTATATATACATAAATATATACAGCATGTATATACATATATATATAAATATATCTATACATTTATATATATATATATATATATATATATATATATATATATATATATTGAGAGTCAGCCAATTAAATCCCAACCCAAATCACTACCGACCTTCGTCGTTGCCCTCGACGATGGAATACACAATGGTTTGATTGACAGCGGCGGCCAGTATGGCTCCGACGTCGTACCCTACAGGGGCCTGCTCGCTCACTGGAGGGAACCTGGGAAAATAATGAATTAAAACCCAACACAAACCTTTACTTCAAAACCTAATATTACATGAAATGTACCTACTGTCTCTATGAGGTATTTTTTGTGTGACCGTATTTTGTGTGATCGTATAACAACGTAAACCACGAAGGCAAAAGTCTTGTGAGTATCAACCTGTGGAAACAGCCGCCGGGTCCTACAGGGACACATTGGATCAACAAACTGCACTCCGATATACAAAGACGGGCAGAAGGATTGCGATTTCATCCCAACAGAGCAGTTGTGTTTGCCAAACAGTCAAGCAGGAGAAAAACATTTGCGAACAGACTTTTCTTGATGGAAGCTTGGCTCAGGGAATCACTTACACAGACTTCTGGAGTCTTCTAATATTATGGATTTATGGGTGTGTGTTTGTGTATGTACGATGTGTGTGTTTATTGTGTGTTTGTGCGTGTGAAGGTTGGTAAGCAGAGTGTAATAGCTAGTAGTGTTTTCTGCCAAGTTCTTGCTTTCTCCATCAATCTTCCTCCTCATGTGGACGCTGGTGTATACCTTCCCCCATTAGTTTGCTTAGTTGCACATGTTCCGTTTTCGCTTCAAACCTGGCAACCGCCACTTTTCCAGCAGATTCTACCCAACCTGGAAATTAGGAACACCATCCACATAACACAGCGGACAACCACCAATAAGGATTACCTTCTGGTGGACGGGTAACATTGCAATGTGTGTCAGTGGGCCCTTTGTGTGTATGTGATTGAGTGTGTACGTGTGTATATTTGAATGTGACGTAGAAAATGCAAATCATAGAGATTAGAGAGTTTGTATGAGTGTGCTGTTTTGCAATGTCTTTGGATGCGTGTGCAGGTGGGTGAACTTTGGTGTAAGTGGTTTGGTAACGTCTAAAGATGTGTGTGTCTGATAAAGAAACCGAGAAAGAGAGGGGGAGACAACAACACATATTGTATGTGTGTGTGTGTGTGGGGGGGGGGATTGTTAGTGTGTGTGCATGTCTGTGAGAGAGAAATATAGTGTGTGTATGTGTGTGTAAGAAAACGATCCCCTTTACAATCGCGACTTGGAATGTCCGCACCCTCCTGGGTGCATGTGTTCTCTCCTGCTGCCCACAGCGAAGGACGGCACTGGTTGCACATGAATTAAACAGATACAGCATGCAACAAACCTCTCTGCAATCCCTGATACTCCATCAGACCCGGACATCAACGCCGCCTGGAGTTCCCTACGTACTGCCATTCATCAGGCAGCAGAGACATCAATGGGATTCACTAAGCATAAACACCAAGACTGGTTTGACAATGCTGCACCAGATATCCACAAACTCCTCCAGTCAAAACACAAAGCGCATGCTGCTCTCCTACCCACAATCCCCTACTGCAAAGAGTCACTACATCTCCATCAGAGCTGAAGTACAGCGCACCCTCAGAGTCATGAAAAAGGACGGTTGGACCAGGAAAGCCAGCGAGATCCAGCTTAACGCTGATACAAACAACTCTCATGGATTCTATGATGCCAGCAAATCCATATATGGTCCCCAGAGGAAAAGCACAACACCAGTAAGATCGGCTGATACACAAGGACACTCAACAGATCCTGGACAGATGGGCTGAGCATTTCAATACTCTCCTCAACTCCCAAAACCCTCCCAACCCATCCATACTCGTAGATTTCCAAAACATCTCCCCTGTCCACCATATGGATTCCCCGCCCAGCTTCACTGAGGGTCACAAAGCCATCAAAAGCCTTAAAAACAACAAAAGTCCTGGCCCTGATGGAATCCCTGCAGAAGTATTCAAACACAGTGGATACCTCCTCGCTCGTCGGCTACACCTCCTGATAAATGCCATCTTGTCCTCAGAAACCATCCCCCAAGAGTGGAAAGAAGAGAAAAGGCGACAAAGCTGATTTTCCCTACAACAGCAGAGGAATTTCCCTACACTCTATTGCTGGCAAAGTGCTAGCCAGAGTCATGCTCTACCGCCTAGTGTCTCATATCTCAGAAGATATCCTACCAGAATCACAGTGTGGTTTTAGGAGAGACCGCAGTACGACAGACATGATCTTTGTAGTTCGGCAAGTACAAGAAGAATGCCGGAAACATCACGAGGATCTGTATGTAGCCTTCATCGACCTGACCAAGGCGTTTGACACCATAAACAGGAAACTTCTCTGGGGCTTACTGGGAAAGTTGGGGGTCCCACCAAAGTTCCTCAACATTCTTAAACATCTCAGAAATCCCCCACTGTTAATGTAGGATTAGGGGTCAGGCAAGGATGTGTCCCAGCCCCTGTCCTGTTCAACATGTTCCTGTCAGCAGTCACACTCCTCTCACACAAAGCCCTGGAAACCACAGACGGTGTTCACATCCAGCTCCGACTGGATGGAAACCTATTCAATATCCGGTGCCTTCAGGCCCCCAGCGAAACCACCGCACAACAAATCCTGGAACTCCAGTATGCTGATGACTGTGCACTCCTCGCTCACACACCAGATGCTCTGCAACGGGCACTAAATGTGGTAACCTCAATATACAGTGCCCTTGGACTCAAAGTCAACACATCCAAAACCCAGATCATTGTGCAACAATCGTCCCACCGACCGGAAGTGCCTATCTTCAGTGTTGACGGCCAAAAGCTCACAATCGTCCCGCAATTCATCTTCCTCGGAAGTGTTCTCTCACCCACCTGCAACATCGACAGTGACATCCAGGTCCGCATAGCCCTAGCCTCCTCTGCCTTCGGTAGGCTTAAAAGCAGAGTCTTCCGAAATAGAAACCTGACAGTTTCTACAGAAGCAGCTGTATACAAAGCAGTCTGTCCGTCCACACCGCTGTATAGCTCGGAAGCCTGGACACCATACCACAGGCACATAAGAACGCTTGAGGCATTTCACATCCGCTGCCTGCATAGGATCCTGGGCGTGCCCTGGGAGAACAGAGTCCCTCATGTGGACATCTTTAACCCATCAACACACCCAGCGTCGATGTGCTCCTTGCCCAAAGACACCTGTGTTGGGTGGGCGATGTAGTCCGCATGCCCACCCAGCGACTCCCACGCCAGATCCTCTATGGCCAACTCCAGGAAGGTCGAAGGTCTGCTGGGGGACAGCGACCATCCTGCCAACATCCCTGGAAAGCCTGGCTGCCAACCGTCTCACATGGTGCTCAGCCAGCAGGGTGTAGCACACCTACAGGAGCATACCGCTGAGAGGAGAATACAGCGGCGTGCACAGAGACACCAGCGGGCTACAGGGGCCCCCCCATCATGTACAGACCACATCTGCCCCACATGTGGCAAACCATGCGGCTCGCGCATTGGCCTCCATAGCCACATGAAATGGCATCAACGCAACCCCCCACAATAACCCAGCTCAAGTGGAGCAATGTCCTCATCGAATACGATGGACAGCCATAAGCAAGTTAGTGTGTGTGTGTGTGTGTGTGTGTGTGTGTGTGTGTGTGTGTGTGTGTGTGTGTGTGTGTGTGTGTGTGTGTGTGTGTGTGTGTGTGAGACGCCTAAAGATAAAGCAGCCCAGTTATTATGTTCAGATAACTGAATATGTAAATCCATGTTTTATCACAGATTATAGTGCTTGGTCTCGTTCATAGTAAAGACGTGTTCTATCCCAAGGTCTTACAAACACAATCACTCGCTACTCCCTCCTCATGCCAGGTCCACTTTATCTGCGTTTCTCTCTGCAA
>NC_079429.1:17317565-17370065 GCF_026213295.1 Gadus chalcogrammus
AACCTCTTGGTTTCAACCAAATACACATATTGTGTAGAGCAGATAATGACTTTAAGGGCCCTATCTTGCATCCGGCGCAATTGACTTTCTACACTGACGCATGTGTCGTTGCTAGTTTGCAACTGGCGCAGAGCGTTCTTTTCCCTCCTGCGCCACGCGTCGGTAAATTAGGGAATGATCTTGCGCCCCAAGGGGCGGTTCGGCGAAAGGAGGAGGCGTGTTCTGGCGGAAACGTTCCCTGGTGCTACTTTGCAGTTTCATAAAACAATTGCGCCACAAACCAGGATATACCTGGTTTGTCAGTGTCAGTGGCGCGTTGTTCAGATGCTATTTTTTTCTATTTTCACCTCGCGCATACACTTTGCTTCTCTCATCTACCTAGCCACACATTCTTGGTAAATTATTTGGGGAAAAACAGCTGATACAGCGGTAATAAGTTGTACTTTTAAATCAATGCATCTGCAAACACCGTACAGCAAATACATATTTTCTGGACACAGACATCGTGTACAAGCCCCTATTTTTTAGAATTTATGAGTATTTCATCGTGAGAAAACATTGTTTTGCCGCAAGTGAGTGTTAAAAAGAATGAATGAATGCGGGGGCGCGTGTGTGTATGCGTAAAAAAAAAAAATTAGAAGAAGAAACGATGTTCGTTAATGTATTGCGTATATCATTAAATAGAACCAAGTTTTCTTTGCCAACATTTAAGTGTTTCTCAAGTTGTGGAAGAAAACGCTATTCCATGTGTGAATCAGGCCATATTATTTGGCCATAAACTGAGCCATTTGAGTTTGAAATTCATGTAGTCATGCATCTGTCTCATCGGAGACTGCAAACGCGCTGTCAAAATATCAACTCGTCAGATTCAAATGCGCTCATGGCTCTTAAAAGGGATGGGAGATGGCACTCTCATTGGTTTATTGCACGTTACGCCCAAACCACACCTACGGGTAATTAGGCTACTTCAGACCAATCCTTTTTAGATTTGCTCCGGGCGCAAGTGTCATTTATGCGCCGGTAAAATAGCAACATCGCCATAGAAGCGCCCACAAAGCTACTTGCGCTTGGAATTGCAACATTGTTCTTAAAACCAACGTTGCAATTCAATTCTGGTATAGCCTCGTGAGAGGATCCAGGTATTACTAGTTTGCGTTTTTTCCATAATATCTGTCCGTCTGCCCTTGGCTGTGCAGTAATTAATTTCCAAATACAGGCGTGAGCTTGAATTGTTCTTAGTCCTCCAGCCCATCAGATTCAATAACTGAGTTGGGCTCTGTTCTCTCTCGTACAGTGCAGTCAGAGCTCACCGCTCTGAGGAAAGCCTTCTGTTCAGTTTTCTGACGCAGTGCTTCTTGTTCTTCATGAACACACATACACACCCTACCACAGGACTTATTGGACCATCTACTTAGAATTTAGTATTTATACTTTTTTCCATGGGTTAACGTGTGTGTGTTTGTGTGTGTGTGTGTGTGTGTGTGTGTGTGTGTGTGTGTGTGTGTGTGTGTGTGTGTGTGTGTGTGTGTGTGTGTGTGTGTGTGTGTGTGTGTGTGTGTGTGTGTGTGTGTGTGTGTGTGTGTGTTTGGATACTTTGAAGGCCTTCCGTGAGTTCAGTTATACAATAAACCAAACCATTTATACATTAAAACCACCTTGTTCATTCTGGGTAAACCAGGTACACATTATCCTTCAGAGCATTCATGAAGATGAAATGTAGAAGCGTTGAGGCTGAGCTTGGCATCGCCCCCCATTATTCTAAATGGAGATGTTTTCAGTTCTTCTAATTTAATCCTTTATTAAATCCACACAGCCTCCCTCATGTTTGTGAACGTCTGCACTATCAAAACATTTCAACCCCCCCCACACACACACACACACACACACACACACACACACACACACACACACACACACACACACACACACACACACACACACACACACAGGAAAGCACACCAGGTACCCAGTACCCGCTGCCGGCATTGGTACATGTGTGACAAAACAAATTTCAAACACAAAGGAATAAGCATTATTTATAAGGTTGCTTGGGAGAGAGAGAGAGAGAGAGAGAGAGAGAGAGAGAGAGAGAGAGAGAGAGAGAGAGAGAGAGAGAGAGAGAGAGAGAGAGAGGATTTATTGAAAGAGGGATTTTTTTGGTTTGACAAGAGCTAACAAGGGGAGTGCAGCATAGATGGTGTTAAAGTTTAATGGGGTGGGTGAGTGTTATTGATGGTGGCAGGGAGAGACGGTTCAAGATGGAGAGAGAGAGAGAGGGAAAGAGAGAAGAGGAGATGAGAGTGGAAGGAGGTGAGATGAGGTGAGATGTTGATGAAGAACGGAATAGTGTAATAAGAAATCAGAATATAGAAGAATATCTATCAGAAAACAACATGGGAAGCAAGATAATGTTGAGAGATGGACAGGCCGATAGATGGACAGGTGGAAAGACGGACACAAGGACGTATACCGGCCGACTGACGTTAAACGAGACATGAGACGCTTTTACTTTGAAAAGCCACTGAGACATCGACAGAGAAGCAAATCAGCAGGCAGGCCGCGGGAGAACTAAAGACACAAAAGATACACAGCAAGCACACAATCCCACTGATGGACACAACACCAGACTGAAGCAGAGAGCCAGGGCCAAATGGATGAAGAGAATAAAGGACAGATGACTATTTAAACCCATGGTGAGCAGGAAGGCTGTTGGCAAAACATGTTTCAGAATGGAGGAAAGAGACCAATTAAAACAAGAAGAAACAACACTGGAATACAAGTATAAATTTGCACAGACACATGCAAACACAGACAAACACACATGCACACACGCACACATGGACATACAGGCCTCCACAATCATTCAGCAATACGTTCCTTTATATACGTTCCCTTAGCTTATATCATTGATGACAAACCCACCCACACACACACACTTTCCAGCGTTATGAAAGGAGCTCTCATATTATGGTGGGTGATTCGGCTCTTCATTAATTTATACGTTAATGTCTATGCCGATGTGTATGTAGAGTTTTTTAAATGATAAGTGGATACGTATGCGCATGTGTTAGGCATTATCTGATAGCAATGCGCTTACGCATCCACTTTTACATGTACTACATACACAGCCCCTTTGCACTGTTCGTTACTAGCCAATGGGGACGCTGGATTTTACTCTGATCTTGACAATCCAATCACGATGTGCACAATCACGTAACCCCCTCCACAATCTCATTAACCGACTGTAACGTTCCAATACAGCCGGCTCTGACTGTTTTATACATTCTAACAAACGGATAGCCTTTGCTTGACTCTTTTAACATTATTTGAACACATAACACACATCCAATTATCATGTACTAAACACGACATACATATCGGCATAGACATTAAAGGTTGGGTATGGAATTTGCTTTTTTGGCCATTTTTGCAAAATTACTTGAAATCCTTATCATAACCCGCTTACAGCCACTGAGTTAGAAGTACTGACATGAAAATTAAACAAGTCAATCATCTGTGGAACGGGCAGGGCTCGAAAAACTCCAGCCAATCATTTGGATTGCCACCTCGTTGCATTGGACAGTAAGTACGTCAATCAACGGTCGTACTGCACTCCCCCTCCCCCGCGCCCCGCGCGCGACCCCTTCGTGCAGTACTCGTGACCCAGAGCTCGTGACCCAGAGCAAGCTCCTGTTTGTTGTTATCCTGCGGTAGCTACTGGAACTAGTTAATCCACATTTGGACCTAGAAGTAGAAGACAATTTCCATGGCAGACAAGACGCCACCATCCCCACCACCACCACCACCACCACCACCAGCAAATAGAAGGAAAACTCTCTTTTTCAGAGAGTAATTGATAATAAAAACGCTGAAAGAGAAAAACTGAAATCAAGAATAATCCTAGGCGCTGCTTTCGAACGTTGGCGGCCACTGAAGGACGAGAAGGGTCTAAAAACCGATGCTTGTGTGGCGGTTGACCTAGTTTCAAAGTTTATACCGTTTATACTCTGTAATACCGGTGTTGAGACGAGTGTATTACTCGTTGTGAAAATGTCCACACCGCAGCAACCCTAGTGAAAACCAGGACTTCCAATACAATTATATGAAACAAAACTACATTTTCTAAAAATAGTAATGATTTATGTGACCGTTTAATATTTATAACATCTGGTGCAACCATAGCCGCGAGAACATATTCTCAGCAGGGGGTGCTGGAAAAAAAAAACTCAACCTGCACTAGACTCGCAACTCGTTACATTGATAAAAAAGATATATAGCAGCGCAGCTCAATTACACCAGTGCATGCGCGCACAGTTGAAAATCGATCGTTGTGTTCACTTCCTTCACACCATGGTTCACATCCAGCTGCTCACAGAACAAGTTTAGCGCACCACCGCTAACCTCACACTTTTTCATATAACCTTTTTTCAGCACTAGGTCATATGAGCATTAAATAAATGCTGCGTCTCAAAATGCCTTGGACAGCAGCGAGGATGACTCGCTTTGCCACGGGCCGAAACAGTTCGGAGCGACCACAGCCAGAGCGAACACAGCGGGGCAGAGCAGTGTCAGGAATAGTCTTTGGTGTACACATCAGTACGGCCTATTTTCACTACTGTTTAGCAATGCAGTGTTTTATTCTATGCCTTTTTATTTTCGTATATTATTTCAATGAATACAATTTATTTATTCATAAAAACAAGATCTGGTCTTCAAATCTTTTTTCCAAATATAGGTCGTCTTACAATGGGGTTAGTGTTTATATTCGGACCAATACGGTACAGCGGGCGCTCACATGACGTTAAGCATTTCCTGGTGCATAATGTGACGCTTCAGAACCTAAAATCCCGTTTCTCCCCGTTGACACGACAACACATAACCGGCGTTTTCAGAAATCTCCACCTTGGCCGGAGTTTTTAGAAATGATCGTTTTCTGTGATAAGACAGGGCCTCGGACAGGGGGTGTTGCAGCACCCCCAAAACCCCTACTTCCCGTGGTACTGGGTGCAAATTACAGCTGAATGTAGTGCCATGTTGTTAAACGAAAAAACCTACGCTAGCCTGGCTCGCTCTCGCGCATCTCTGTTCGCGCTCGTGCATGATTGCGCGTCCAGGTACTTGGAATGGGTGGAGTCAGAGTCAGCGTTGAAGGAGAGGGGGTAGGACCATTTGAGTTGTGTATTTTCAAAATCTGCTGGCGTTTCGCAAATCGCATACCCAACCTTTAACACATACATTCCCTACAAGCCATATCGCCTGCCATTCATTACTAGGCAAGTAGAGTTTGTCTGTGTGTGTGTGTGTGTGTGTGTGTGTGTGTGTGTGTGTGTGTGTGTGTGTGTGTGTGTGTGTGTGTGTGTGTGTGTGTGTGTGTGTGTGTGTGTGTGTGCAGGTGTATTTGTGCATGTGTGTGCGTGTGTATGTGTATTTGGGTATGTGTGTGCTTGTGTGTGTTTGTGTTTATGTGTGTGTCGGTGTGATGTATTATCATTTCTATGTCACACTCGCAAGACTTAGAAATAAAGAGAAATTGTGGGTGAGTTGTAAACAGAGAGAGCAGGAGAGAGCGAGGCTCTCCACCATTGAGAAGTGTTGCATTTCAAACAGCTGTGATTGATAGGCAATATTCTCCTCACCAATCACAGAAAACATTGCCCTAATTGGTCGAAATTTGCCGGGAGCCGTCTAAAATCTCATAAAGAGCCAGGCGCAGTTACTCTGAACAGAAACTCTCAAAGTGCATTGCATTACCTTATAGCTGATGGATGGCTTTTCTTAAACACTACACTCAAATAAAAACTCTTGTATCTTGATTACATCACCCTAAAACAGGTTGAGTTGAGTGTTAAAGCCCAACCTAGCATTGACGCTAGCAGACATCTCAGATTCTCTTCTCTTCTGCATTCAAAATTGAATTTTTTTTTTGACTTTGACCTATCCAATCTCATCCAATCCTATTACAGCTTTATTTGGTAGTCATAAATCAACTGAATCTAAACGCCAACACGTTTGTCTATTTTAAAACTGAACAGAAAATCCTACTATAAAGCACTGTATCGTTTCATAAGACTTAAAAATATATATTTCTTATTTAGCAAATGAAACCAATTGATTAATTAAATGAAATGTGAAAGTTGTTTCTATCTGTTAGAAAAGGATTGGAGATCAAAGTAGATTGAGATAATGAGCTAATGACAACATTGAACTCTCGTGCAGGGCCCAGTTTCCCGAAAGCATCGTTAGCCTAACGCCCCGTGCCCACTACCTCCGTCAGTTGACCGTTGCCCATTGACTTTGAATGGGGATGGACGCGCAATGCATTGTGGATCCGTCCGTTCAGTTGGAGCGTTCGCCACCGTCAGAAAGTTGAAAAATGTTCAACTTTTTCGGCAGCGACGGTTCCGTCATCCAATCAAATCGCGTATGCAAATTTAAGCACTGTGACGTGACTCGGGCTCTGACGATACTGACGATACTGCGGTTGGCCTTGATGGGGAGATATTTTAACCCTTTTTAACCCCATTTTCCTGCGACATTCCTGCGTCTCCCCCTGCGTCATAGCCCGTTTCAGCACCATGTCAGTGGACAGTTACAATCCTACGAAGGTCGTGAGTGCAGCGAATGCGCGTTCATGTTAAGAGGAGTTTTGGGAAACGCTCCAAAGAAATCAACGATGGTTCGCAAGATCCATCGTGAGAATGATCGTACAAGCGAAGATCCATCGTTATCGGGAAACTGGGCCCAGGCTCGAACAGAGTGACACACAAACACACACACACTTTTAAGGAGTTTTTCATCCGCTCCGTATCCTTGCTTCGTGCGGCGTGCTTGTTGATTTTTTTCCGTTGTAGCTAGATCCGGTATGGTGTTGTAGTTTTTCTAACATGACTAGTTGTTGCAAGACAGCAGGTGAAAAAACTACAACGTTTGCCAAGCTAAAAGAGCGTTAATCGCGTGCTAAAAAAATTAACACAGTTAAAATTGGTTTGCATTAACGCCGTTAATAACGCGTTAAACTGACAGCACTAATCTAAACATCTAAAACATAACTTTATTAAAATATGTGGTCAAAAATATTCCTGTGTGTGTTTTTGGTTGTGAGTGTTTTTCTCTGCACTTAATCTTGAAAACCCCAACGCCAAACTGTGAGACGAATGCACCAGCATACGAGTTTAGCTGGATGCAGCTCGGCACCAAGAAAAGTTACAGGCAGCTTCTTCCAATCAGGTGAGGGGTAAATTACGGTCAGTCCAACTCTTCAAAAGTTTTGACTCATACTCCCTCTGTTTCCACTCTTCTCCTGTTGAAGTCACTCTGTTTCATCGTTGCAATTTAAACTGCTACCCCCATCATCCCTCTCCCTGGCCCTCGCACTCATGTCTCTCTCTATCTCATAACTCTCCTCTTTCCCTCCCTCTGTGTATTATATTCCTCTTCCTCTTCTTCGTCTCTTTCACCACTCTTGCTCATCTCTCACTCTATCTTTATCTTTCTCTCTCTGACACTTTATTTTTATTTTCACCTTTTGCTCATCTTCGTTTTTATCTCACCTTTTGCCCATCTTCGTTTTTATCTCACCTTTGGCTCATCTAAGTTTTTATCTCACCTTTGGCTCATCTAATTTTTTATCTCACCTTTTGCTCATCTTCGTCTCTCTCTCTCTCTCTCTCTCTCTCTCTCTCTCTCTCTCTCTCTCTCTCTCTCTCTCTCTCTCTCTCTCTCTCTCTCTCTCTCTCTCTCTAGTGCTCTGTGGCCGTAGAGGACTGATCAATTGTTAAGTATGGATGCCTGTATCTTTTTGAAGTTAACTTTTACTAGATTTTGTAAGCTGTTTGCTGCTGATATTGGAAAACAGATTTAAACATCTGCTTTGTATTGATCATATTAAAAGGAAGAAAAATAGGGCTTTAAACAAATAACACACACATATACACGCACACAAACATACAGACACACACATACACCTAGTTGATTATTTTTTAATGCGTATTACGCAAAGTACAAAATGTTCCTGAATGAATGATTTCCTACCTGTAGAAGGTTCTCGTTAATCATCAAACCTATGGGAGCATTTTGAGTGGGCCATCTTAATGTTCAAAAGGCAGAGATTCCTGATAAACGTCCTTATGCTAGTTCAGAAATACATCCGGTTGCACTTTAGAATAACTGCAACTATGAAGCATGAATAAAGTAGAAGCAAATATTGAACTTATTAAAAAGTCTTCAGTAGTGCTTTATAACTACCTGAGCGATCAATCACTTTATATGTAATTTACAAATACTTAGAAAGGCATAGATTTTGTTTGAGCTCAATTTAGATAAGGTCATACAAAATGCTAAACTAATGCTTTCACTACCGGGACTAATCATGAATGGCATTATTAAGGGTTTATGAAGCATTATTAACAAATTGATAATAGTTTGTAAATCATCAATTTATGCTTTATAGTTAATATTTTATAAAATTATCGTAAATGCGGAATTCACTTTTTACTACTGCTTTATTATTGTTCAGAAGTTGCATTTAATTGCTACGATACATTCGATCAAAAGGTAATTCTTAAATGACCTCCTCATTCTAAAAGATATATGTTCATTATCCATCCACTTTGTGTACTTGTGTACTGACATGAGTCTCCACAGTGATGTTGTCACGGTTGTTATATGTTTTGCTCCACAGGCATTGGGTCTTAGACAGGTGCGGGGCGTGGCGAGCGGAGCTGGGCACCGCAACGGGGCACACCTGGACCTCATCAACTCATCACACACTCTTTCTTAAGCCTGGCGGGGACTGCTCGTCGGCGCCAGATTGTTCCGTCTCATTCGGTACTTTGGCTGACGAGTGTAAATCGACCTCCGATACTCTGACCAGATTTTTGTTATTCCTAACGTCGTGTGATCTTTTCGCCGGTAGCCAATTCCTCGCCAGCGGATAACCAGCGGACCGCAGCATTCTCCGATGCCTCCTCCAGCTACGCCTACCCGCTCCTGTCTTCGCCTTGCCCGCTGGATATCTTTTGAGTTTCCTTTTGACAATAAACCTTGAATTGTCCGAACTGCCTCTGTCTCTGCATCTGGGGTCCAAACTAACATTTCCAAATACATAACAGATGTTCCACACACAGTCACTCAAGCTGCCTGTTACCTTTAGTGTAAAATCTGTTAAAGAATTAGGATTTGCCTTTCAATCTACTTCAACGCCCACTAATTAATACCTGTGTTGTACACATGTTACTAACTGCTCCCATCGCTATCATCCATTAACCAGACCCTCCCAACGGCAACATCTCAGGCACAAAGTGAAACCAACTTTTGACAAATCCCCAGTTAGGTCTCTTCTGTCTGAATCAATACTCGTAATTCGTCTCACACCCCCCCCCCCTCGCAGGTTGCCAGGGGGCCGCAGAGGAAATCATTTACACGCATTAGCCAGTGTTTAAAACCCACCACCATTACCACCACTGGCAGCCATGCTCTTGTGTGCTGCTGAAGTCTGGGTAATTCGTTTCAAACCGGCCATGCGGACATCACCATGTTATTACGACTCCTACTAATTAATGAATAGTTTATACTCTCTCTCTCACACACACAGACACACACACAATTACAAAAAAATAGAGTGTCACTCAAACAGTGTCATTATTCCCTCTCTCTATATATAAATCGCCTATCTAATCGCCATCTATCTCCCTCTCCCTCTATCCATCTGAATATATCCATCAATGACTCTTTGCCATTGCCTAAGCAATTTACCAATAACAATGTTACAGGCCTGGGATCTGTGTGCCGGTTTTTCTACTCCTGCCACCGAGTGGCATTTGACAGTAAGTACGTCAATCAAACGGTCGTACTGCACTCCCCCTCCCCCGCTCCCCGCGCGACCCCTTCGTGCACGTACTCAAAGCTCGTGACCCAGAGCAAGCTTCTGTTGTTATCCTGCGGTAGCTACTGGAGCTAGCTAACTAGCTAATCGCTCGCTCTCGCGCATCTGTGTTCGCTCGTGCATGATTGCGCGTCCATGTACTTGGAATGGGTGGAGTCAGAATCAGTGTTGAATGTGAAGGGGTAGGACCATTTGAGTTGTGTATTTTCAAAATCTGCTGGCGTTTCGCAAATCCCATACCCCACCTTTAAAGGAGACAGGATTAATTAAAATTATTTAGTATTTATATAGCCTAAAATATAAATACTACCCCCCCCCCCCCCTTATTTACCCACTTATCTATTTATCGATTTATTTAAGACCATAGACAAATACATAAATGCTGTTGTTACATACTCAATCATACAATTGGTGGCGGTATGCACCAAGAAAGCTATGGTTGCAACCCGCCAATCAACAAAAAGAAAAGGAGAAGAAGAAATCTTGCGCGCGCTCTCTCTCTCTCTCTCTGATCTCCGCTGGCATGCTGGTCGCTGCCTCAGCCCTTCCTTTGTGTTTTGTCAGAGCCTTAGTTAAATTTGTTAATTGTACTTGGTGGGGGGTAGGAAGCTAGGTAAGTGGGGTACCCTACAAATGCATTCACGTAGTTACTTCTTTGTTAAACACACTAGGTCAGTTGGTTATAGCCACCCTTGTATTTTTCCTGAACCACCCTTTTTTCTAGATGAGCAGAGTAGGCCTTTCGTTGTTAGATTTTTGGTTGCAGAGTTAATGAATATTGAGGCCTAGTTTTGTTATACTTGTTTCATTTGTTTGGCAACTTCCTTTTGGTCCCTTCTTCCCCCACAGGTTGGTTTTTACGGCTCTGATATACGTCTGCCTTGAGTTGTGTAAATAAAACCCTTTACTTTTGCCATCTATACTTTGCCTCCGACAATATTATTTTGTTGTTTTCTTTCGTTCTCATTTACCCCTGGTTCCACCAAAGGGTACGTAGCAAACCAAAAAATAACAAATAAAACAAGAATAAAACAAACAAATACATTTGGGTTCCTACGGATTTGGTAGGACCCCGAAGTAAACCTGCATATCACACACACCAGAAAAGAATATATGTTCCAAGATATATTCCTATGAATGAAAACACAAACAAACACACTCACACACACATTTGCACATTCATTCACATACACACAGAAAAACACGCTCACATAAATGCACACTTTCATTTGTGTATGCACAGACACACATGTTTTTATGAGGTCACCCTTCCAGGAATGCTTTCGCCTGATTAGCTGACTGGACACCGGTGGAGGTTTCAGGTCAGACGTGAAACTATCCAATAACCGGTAGCCGTTATCTAGCCTAACATCTGTGGTCTTGTCCCAACCGATCCTGGCCTTGTCCCTCTTTTTCATTGGTTGATGAAAAGTGGCCGGCTTGACTTTAGTGCTCTGCCGTACGTTGCGCTTTTCTCTCAACGACCACTTTTCTTTTATAGAATTAATCATGTTATTTCTATGCAGACATTTAATCGACATTTAATTTATGTGCATTTTCTTTCATTATTAATTTTTTGAAGCACTACTTTCTGAAGATTATATTATTTTTTATATTCACTCACTCAATTAAATGTGTGTCTCTCTATCTCTCTCTTTATTAGATATGTTGTGTCTTTATTTGCTGCTCTCTCCACCCTTGTCAGATTTAGTCTTTCAACAGATTCTGTGATTCAACAGAGAGACCATCCCAAATGTGACTTTTAATTAACATGTAATTACTGATTGCAGACAAGCTAGCAGCAAGCTCAGATCTGTGTGAATGGCGCATTTTACCTTCTTTTGTTTCAAATAGTTTCAGCAAATCATGGGGTTGGGATGTGTAAGCACACGTTGCATGGGGAATGGGTACCTACTTGAAAAAACCTGCAACTACCACTTTAGATAAGCTTAGACAAAATGCTTAACTAATACCTTCTCACCACCTTAGCTCATCATGAATTGCAGCATTATAAAGTGTCTATAGAGCATAATTAATTAAATATAGAGATATTCATTTTTTCTATAGGGACAAAGACACTGTCTGATTTCATATCCTCAGTATTATTGACATAATTATAAAACCTAACTTACCACCCGACAACTGCCTGGATCTCAATGACAGCCATCCCCATCAGAAGAGTGCTCATGAGTGCCCATGTAGAACATTCATTTTTCCCATTCTCACAATCAGTTTCTTTGTCATGTCCCAGACTGGCCACTATAGAAATACATCAATCCATCGTCTTCTGAAGCAACATCTAGCCGCTCTCGAATTAGATTTCCGCCGGACGATTATCTCTGTAACAAGGAAATACTGCGTAACTCCAACTCACAGGTGCTGTGAAGTATATTTGTTTGGTTATAGGCTAGTCAAACTTCTAGATCCATTGGATTACCAGATAGATAACCAAGATATCCAGCCAGTGCTCATACAGTCGAATGTCACAGCCAGAGCACTTCTTCAGAATAACACTTTATCATTTGCATCAGCCAACAGTTCATCACAATGGGTACTAACTTGTGGGGCGGCATTAGCTAAGCAGGTAGAGTGGGTTAACTGGTAACCAGAAGGTTGCTTGTTTGACCCCCGGCTCCTCCTAGCTAGTGTCGAGGTGTCCCTGATCAAGAGACCTCACCCTGACTGCTCCCGACGAGCTGGCTGTTGCCCTGCGTGGTTGACTCCGCCGTCGGTGTGTGAATGTGAGAATGAATGACTGCAAGTCACTTTTGATAAAAGCGTCAGCAAAATCCTCTAAATGTAACTGCTAACTAACTACAAAATATGTATGTGTCGTACACCTTTCACAAAGTTTCACTATGCTAGATCTTAAAAAAACGTATTGGCTCTACTTGACATTTAAGAGGTGACAATTTAGACCGATTTCCTAATCACTTGGATTCTCCCTGCGTCTGTACAAACATAAGCAAGTTAAATTGTGGCTGCAGTTTACGAAATGAGTAAATGTGTTTCTCCCGGAAATTGCCAGAAGTAGGTATTTTTGACGGGGTGATTGCGTTTGGTCTTTCTTTAACCACTGGCATCACAAACTGCCATCCATTGTATGCCATCATTAAGCTAGTTTAAGCTCGTCTAAGCTAGTCTAAATTCCTAAATCAGTAAAAAGCTGTTAAATGGCCTTTTGTGTCGCACTGTTCAGATATTTACTCCACAAAAGCGCAACTTGATTGAAAGACTAAATATGCACTGCATCTTTATCTTAGAACTTAGTTTGGAGTGGATTATTATATATTTTTTCTAGAGCACAAACCAGAGAAGATAAAAGATGTCTGGCAACCATATGGTACGCCATTCATCATCTACAGGACGGCATACAAAACATGAATATGCATCTTCCCTCAGGCAAAAATATGTTTGACAGGGTGTGTGTATGTGTGTGTTACTATACGTATGTATGTCTGTGTGTCAGTGTCTGAGTGTCTGTGTGCGTGTGCGTCTGTGTGTCTGTGGGTGTTTGCGCGTGTTTGTCTGCACGCGTGTTTGTGTGCATGCACATGTTTTTGTGTGTGTGTGTGTGTGTGTGTGCGCATGTGTGCACATGTGTCTGTGTGTCTGTGAGTGTCTTTGAGCTTGTGTGTGTCTATGTGTGTGCGCGTGTGTGTGCGTGCGCATGTGTGTCTGCACACGTGTGTTTGTGTGTGTTCATGTGTGTAAGTATGTGAGCGCATGTGTGTGTGTGTGTGCGTGCATGCATATGTGTGTGTGTCTGTGTGTGGGTGAGCATGTGTGTGTGCGCGCATACGTGTGTGTGTGTGTTTCAGTGTGTGTCTGGGCACGTGCGTGCTTCTTTGTCCGTGTGTGCGTGTTTGTGCGTGTGAGTTCATGAGTGCGTACCTGTACTCTTCCTGGGTGAAGACTGGGATTGAGGAGGGCTGCAACACCGTCACCTCCACTAGAGTCCTGTTCTCCTTCACAGGCTCGCCATCGTCATAGGCAACAACCACCAACTGTCAATCAAGCAGCCAATGTCAGCAAACAGAGTTAGCAAGCACTTGATACCTTATTTGGTTAACTTGCAAAAATGGCTCCAGGGAAATTGCCACAATGAAACGATCAATTCTCTGCTTGTTTCTGAGAATGAAAGCAATAAATTAACCTCCCAATAGTCCTCTCAACACGACAAACTCACACTTTAATAGGCACTGGGGTTTTTTCAAACTCTTGCTAACAAGGACAATTCAAAAATGAATCCCTGAGCGCTGATAAAACTCATGTGCACGGCAAACAGTTAGGGTGATGTTAACCCAACCAAAAAAATTTGAACGAATGGCAGAAGTTTAGCGGTTGGCTTTCTGTTTCCGTGGCGCCCTGTATCCCCCCACCTTTGGCGTGGAGGTTCCACTCCGTAGGCAGGTACGAGGACAGAACACGGGCAAACCAAACCACATAGACCAACCTGTCAGGACAGACATGAACAAAAAACACAAAAAAGACAAACAAAAAGGGAGAAGAAAATATTCCACGGCCCTTGCACTATTGTGACAACCTGTGCATAACAACCAGGATCGACCACTATTTTGTTTCAGAGCTGTTGGAATTAAAAACATCTCATCTCAAACCACAATGGCTCCACTAAGATCGGTTCCCTGAGCTCTGGCAAGAAAAACAACAAAGAGAAATAAGTAAGATCCCCGTTTTAGTGCTTTGGACGCACGTTCCCAATCAATAGGCATTTCTCAATAAAAAAATAGAACTTCTCTGCACAACTCCAGCCGACTAGCCTGGCTATTGCCAGACCAAGATCAATCGTAGATTGCACGTTGGTCTGGGGAGGCTGCTGTCATTTTCTTCAGCTCAAGAGGCGTGATCAACAGGCCTATTTCAACTGACTCTGCACGCAATTGGCTGCTTGCCGTCGCTTCCCTGTCGTCCCTGTGTTAAACCAGCCAATAGCGCGCCAGGGGGGAAGCCAGCTTGGTGATTGGCTCCCGCAAAAGTGTATCGGAAGCAACAAAAAATGTATTGCCGTTCTCCAGACCCTTCAGCAGGGCGAATTCAAATCGCCGGCAGAACGGCCTGGGGGTGTCCAGTCTACCAGCCGACACCTCCAAGGCTGCCTGGGTCAGGGCGTAATGGAGGGACGAGTGGAAGTCAGCCCACCACTCTCAGCTACCCCACTACGTTGAAGATCCCAGGGACGTTCCTGGTCAGCACCTGCCCCGAAAGCAGTGGACAACCCTCAACCGCCTGAGGTCAGGTGTGGGACACCTTCAGCAATGCTGAATGCGGCATTTTGGACAATGCCGAATGCAAGTGTGAAGACCCGCTACAAACTGTGGAACACATATTAACTAGTTGCCCCAAACACCGGCAGAAGAAGAATAAAAAATGATTCACATTGAGACTTGTACCAAAAGTCCCCTATCAACCCAGGGGTCACGGCCTTGGGGTCAGGCCCTCTGGGTCAGTACCTCGGGGACAGGACCTAGGGGTCAGGACCTTCATCATCTTCAACGTTTTGAGAACATAGAATTTGGTGACGGACAAAAATAATGAGGGACCACCCAATCGCAAGCTGCACTACTCACACTATACTTTGGCTCAGATTTGGGTTTCCATACTCACGCTGAACTTGAGATTCGGCTCTTCGTTGAGGTTGACTCTGGTCACCACGTTTCCAGTGGTCTCCTCCACGTCGAAGATACTGGAGGAGTAGAGATGAGCCTGCTGATCTACCCTGTAGCGCACCATCCCCGCAGGAGTACCCTGGACAGACGACAGGGGGCACTGATTAACACCCGAGGGACAACGTTTATCAGGGTAAGATAGACCTGACGAGCAGAGGGGAGCTCTTCACATGGTGAGTTTATTTTTCGATAAAATCGTACGTTGTGATAGAGAGGTGCAGTTTTAGAGGCGGAAGCTGGCTCACTAACTAACCAACTAACTAACTGACATGCTTGCATACTAACTCGCTCGCCCGTTGAGCGAATCACTCACAAACTACCTTTCCATTTCCTTCATATGCTTATTTTTTTGGTCCAAAAACAAAACATTACTTAGAAATGATGCCCTATTTAAAAAACAGAATTTTTCAAATGATTATATTGGCTAATGAAAAGTTGGTGAATGTAATTGAAAAAAAACATTAAAAAGAATCTGAATAAAAAATAACACGGTAGAATAGAAAGAAAAGGGTTTTTACCGAAGGGTCAGAGTCAGTGGCCGTCACCGTGGTAACGATGGTTCCCTTTACAGCGTTGGGGGCGACCATGCCGCGGTACGCTGACCGGCTGAACACTGGAGGGAAGTCGTTCATGTCCTTTTCAAACAGACACGCGCACACCCACACGCACACACACACACACACACACACACACACACACACACACACACACACACACACACACACACACACACACACACACACACACACACACACGATAATTTAGCCATGACCAGAACTAAATGAGGGGAATTACGGGCCGGAACGTTTGATTTCGGTCCATTTGCTATAAAAGATAGTATGAATTCTCTGCTGATCAAAAAACATCAAAGCCCCATCTTCAGAAGACGGAGAAGGAACGGGTTTAGAAATAGATTTTGAAAACATAGAGAAACTGGCTAGAAGATGCTTTAGAAGATGCTTTTTAGGAAGATGGTTAAGACGAGCGGTGCCGTTGGGAAGAAAATAATTGGATCAAGTTGTCTGCACCCAGGCGTGTCATTTCAATAAAACATAATAACACCTAAACCACATCTCCTTTTTAAAAAGCATTAGTGAGACCGACCAACCTTTGTTGCTTACAGATCAGAAAAACGATATGGCAGCCGAAAACACAGCATGGCAAACAACAAGCGCGAACAGATTAAAACCATGGTTCCCGGATAATCATCAGTGTGTTTGGCAAATTAAAAGAAAATCTTTTCAAAGAAAACAGGTTATTTATGGAGAGAAAGTATTGGCTGGTGCATGGATGTTTCTAATGATTAGTGTGTTCATAGAGAAGGGCTGAGTGCAAAGCACTGGGCACAAATTACAGAGTACTCAGTTTGATTCAGGAAAAACTCCGAACCAAGTTCAAAACATATTCCCTACTTGACACACCGACTTGAATCAACCATTTCCAACTTTATCAGAACAGCTCAGCTATTCTATATTTTATCTCAAATGGAATCAAACTTTCTCATTTTAGCTATTTGTTTAACTCTTCACTTTATTTGCTTCCAACCATTTGACATTTTTTAAATGTAGTGCATGTTTAGATTTTTTACTCCATTTAGACTTTTGAACATAAAGACACTTACTTCACGTCTTAAACCATGTGGCTTTATTCATACATGTTTTCAACCTCACTTTGCACTAAAGCAGTCATTGCATTTTCTGCAGGAAATGCATTTTCTAGTAGAAAATAAGCTTAAAAATTGAAAATAACTAGTTGTGTGTCCTCTCAGCCACCTTTAGAAGCCGGTATCGAGTCGTTTAAAGGATTGTATAAAATATGGTTCATAAGCTGGTTCAGAATCTGGTTGATATGTTGTTTAGAAGCTGGTTTGCATTATACATTTCATATTGAACCTCGGCATATGCCTTATAGTTAACATCATCACACTGGGGCTCGATAAGAACACAAACATCCTGTGTAGTACCCGCAGCACCAACACGGTCTCTAAATCACACAGAGCGGGCCTTTAGGACCCAATTACACACCATAATAACCTTGCGGGAAGAGCTACAGGCCATGTGTAGAGAGGCCTGAGTGTGTTGCTTCATCACTGCTCTTATTGCCTTCATAACCTCCTTGTTAGCTATTATATTTTATTTTATCCCTTGTTTTTGTTGCATTGCTATTGTCTTTTATTACAGGTTTTGTTTATGCCCATTCACAAGAAAGTGCATGCAGATCGTACACACACACACACACACACACACACACACACACACACACACACACACACACACACACACACACACACACACACACACACACACACACACAGACACAGACTCCCTGGTTTCTGTTAAATCAATTTGTTTTGTCAGGTAGACGGCTCAAGTGCCTCGACGTTTTGAATAATTAATGTGGTTTTACGTTTTCCTAACACTGTCTAATATATTAAACAGTGAGCAGCAATGGAAATATTTACCTAACCATTCAATATGTCACATGTTGCAAGGTTTTGTTTCCATCTCTATCACTTCTTCTCCTTCCTGGGTTCAATATTCTCTTTGTCTTATATTCTTCTACTCAATTTCTCCCTCCTTTATCTCACTTTATATGAGATTCTCTCCCTCCCTCTCTCTATGTGGTACCTCCCTAAGCCTCTTTATCCATCTGGTTACCATCAATTCACCTGGAACTTGGATAAAGCCTAGGGATCCTTATTTGTAGGAGAGCAATTAACAGCTGACACTCTACTGCACTTTGCCACAAAAATGCACACACACACCTACACGCACAGACACAAATACAAAAATGAAGCAAGCAAAAAAAAAAAACACACACACACACACTTGCCCACATAACGCATGCACAAAAACACACACAAAGAGAGAGAGAGAGAGAGAGAGAGAGAGAGAGAGAGAGAGAGAGAGAGAGAGACCTAAAAACACCATTAACACACACCTTAAAAGCAAGGATCATTGGGAAAGGTGCCTTGATTATAGAGTTTTAAGGATTCCTTAAAGCACATCTTTAATAGTTTAACACAAAACAGCAAAAGTTTGAGTTAAGATGAGGCTTGGCTGGAGTCATTTCACTCCACCACCACCACCACCACTACTATCCACCATCACCACCACCACCACCACTATCCACCACCACCACCACTATCCACCACCACCACCACTATCCACCACCACCACCACCACCACCACCACTATCCACCACCACCACCACCAACACTATCCACCACCACCACCACCACCACCACCACCACCACCACCAGCACCACTATCCACCACCACCCACCATCACCACCACCACCACCACCACTACTATCCACCACCACCACCACCACCACCACCACCACCACCACCACCACCACCACCACTATCCACCACCACCACCACCACTACTAGCCACCACCACCACCACCACCACTACTATCCACCACCACCACCACCACCACCACCACCACCACCACTACTATCCACCACCACCACCACCACCACCACCAGCACCACCACTACTAGCCACCACCACCACCACCACCACCACCACCACCACCACCACTATCCACCACCACCACCACCACTACTAGCCACCACCACCACCACCACCCACCACCACCCACCACCGGACTCACCATGATGTGGACGGTGACCGAGGCCAGCCCGGCGGGCATGGTCCCCCCAGTGTCCAGCGCCTCCACGATGAAGGTGTAGGAGTGCTCCGGGTTGTTCTCGTAGTCCAGCTCCTCCAGCACAGACAGCAGCCCGCTGGACGGGTGCACCTGGAACAGCTGGCCGACCCGTGGGTCCGAGCTGTTGGCTCTGATCCGGTACGTGAGGGTGGCGGCGAGGTCGGTGTCGGTCGCCTGGGGAGGGGGAGGGTTAGGGGAGGAGGAGGAGAGGAACATCGGCAAAATGTTAAATAAATGGAATGAATGTTTATGAAGAGGAGGATAAGACGTGCTACAGCAATGGAGAGATTTGGTTACTTACCCCCAGGGAGTTACCTTCTCACCGAATCTAATGAAAAATGCTTGAGGCACTGGGAAAATATGTCTTTATTTGTGTGAAAATTAGATGCGATTTGCTCTGCAGTAAAATGACATGACATATCAAAATGACATATCTACCAGTGAAAGATCTGTGTGAATGAATAGGTGACCAACTCTTTGTTCCATCGTCATGCACTGTTGTATTTGTATAAGGGTTGCTTTCTTATAAAAGTAGTATAAAAAATAAGTATAATAAGTATACCATAAAAAATAGAAGTTCTACATTATTAAAAGTGGAATCTACCCATCCATTTTCACTCAAACTACTCATCCATACCCATTCCTTCATCCCTCCACGCGACCAGCCACCACCCATTCATCCATCCCTCCATCCATCCCTCCATCCACCCATCGTTCCCCCCGGCCCACCTGTAGCTGCAGTATGGCGGTGTTCCTGGGGCTGTTCTCGGGCAGCTCCACCTCGTAGGCCTGCTGGGTGAACACGGGGCTGTTGTCGTCCACGTCCAGCACGGTAACGGACAGCGCCAGCCTGGAGCGCCGTGGGTCCGCGCCCCCATCCCACACCTCCACCACCAGATCGTAGTGACCCTTCAGCTGTTGGGGGGGGACACATTTGGATCACGCTGGATAGGGCCTTTTCACAGCGGCGTCATCGTAGGACAAACACAGGTATGGTCCTTTTTCAATGTGTGTCATCTTCACTGGTTTAGTCCAGTACCAGTGCCTGTTCAATGTGTGTTATCTTCACTGGTTTAGTCCAGTACCAGTGCCTGTTCAATGTGTGTTATCCTCACTGGTTTAGTCCAGTACCAGTGCCCTGGTTCATCAAAAAGCATGCCCATAGTATAATGCAGTGGTTCTCAAATGGGGGTACGCGTAGTACTGCAGGTGGTACAAAATTAAAAGCAAGCTATGTTTTATTTTTCACCCTGGAGTTCTGCTTCTTTTGTGGGAAGAAATTAGCCAACAATTGCATAAAGCACAGGCCCTTTTAATATTCATGTTCAAACTGCCAAATAGAAAGCACATAAGTGCATTATTGGCAGAAAAGGTTTGAGAACAACTGGTATAATGCAAATCTATGTGTGTCCTACAACGATGCCTTGCTGAAAAGGCTCTCCAGATCATAGGTGTAGTGTGAGTCCAAAGTGGGTATTTATGCCTTTATTCTTTCAACAGATTCACCAAGGGACATTTCACACTACAATCTTGAGTTTTCGGCTACTCCGCTGATAGAAACAATTTAACTATCTGCTCCCTCCGCCATTTTAAGTAGAACAAAATAAAAAATACTTAGCCTACATGCCAAAATGGAGAGGTGGCTGCTTAATAAATCGAACAAAAGCTCGGAAGTGCCATCTACCAGTGCGTCTACTCCTCCGCGATCCTCAGAGGAGGATCGCTTGTCCCACCGGCCTGGGACAAGTCTACAGGCCGGTGAGAATAAAAAGGAACAAATTAGGCGTCATTATCAAAAAGAATTTCTGAAATATGGATTCACTTGCCAAGTAAAAGGTAACCTCGACCACCCACAATGTGTGATTTGCTGCGATGTTCTGGCGAATGAGAGCTTAAAACCTGTCAAACTGAAACGACATCTCGAAACCCGCCATCCCGAGGACGCTACGAAACAAATGACTTTCTTTCTGCAAAAAGAAGCTGCCCTGCAAGGTCAGAAGACCGCAGTGCATGAGCAAGCAACCTTGCCCGCCAAAGCCTTGGCAGCATCCTACGAAGTGGCCCACCTTGTGGCAAAAGCACAGAAGCCACACACAATTGCCGAAAGCCTCATCCTCCCTGCAGCAATTGCGATGACCCTCGCAATGCATGGTGAAAAAATTGCAAGTGCGCTCAAGCAAATACCCCTCTCCAATGACACAGTGTCCAAGCGCATTATCGAGATCGCTAATGACATGAAATGTCAGATAATCGAGAGAGTAAAAAACTGCAGGTTTTCTTTACAGTTAGATGAGTCTACTGACGTGACAAGTGTCGCACAATTGTTGGTGTTTGTTCGCTACAGTTATGAAGGAAAACTTCACGAGGACATGCTGTTCTGCTCTCCGATGGAAGGAAGGTGTACCAGCAGTGACATTTTTAATTGTCTCAATGGTTGGATGGAAGATGCAGGGCTGCAATGGGCCAACTGCCTAAGCATATGCACAGACGGTGCGGCAGCTATGTTGGGGAAAATAAAGGGCTGAAAGCAAAGGTCCTTAGCGTTGCACCACATGCCAAGTTCACCCATTGCATTATCCACAGAGAAGCCCTGGCATCCAAGACACTTGAGCCCGAGCTTAACAATGTTCTCCAGACAGCAATTAAAATGGTGAATTTCATCAAATCTCGCCCACTCAATACTAGACTCTTCACCCTTCTCTGTCAGGAAATGGGGTCTTCACACGAATCCCTTCTTTTCCATTCTGAAGTTAGGTCGCTTTCACGGGGGAGGTTCTTACACGCCTGTTAGAGTTGCGAAGCGAGGTGCGCACCTTCCTCTCAGACGCAAACTCCGCTTTTGCGCACCATCTCACTGACTCGGAATGGATAGCCCGTCTTGCTTATTTGTCATGCATATTCAACAAATTAAATATGCTCAACCTGTCACTACAAGGCCTTAACAATAACATCCTGACCCTCTCGGACAAAGTGAATGCTTTCACAAAAAAGCTGCAGCGTTGGGCAGTCCGTGCGGAGAGTGGGGATTTTGAGATGTTTTCGGAGCTGCATGACTTTTTGGAGGAGGAAGACGTGAATGTAAATTCATCGAAGGCCTCCATCAACGTTCATCTCCAAAGCCTCCTCGAAAAATTCCATCAATATTTTCCGACGGGAAATGTGGAGAATTATGATTGGATACGACAACCATTCACCAGCTGCTCTTCAAACGATCTGTCATCTGAGCTCGAAGATGCGCTGCTTGAGCTATCCAGTGACCGAACCATACAGACATCGTTTGCCTCAAAATCACTGGATGAATTCTGGCTGTCGCGCAGGAATACCCCAGATTGTCCAAGGCTGCCATGGACATTCTAACTCCTTTCGGGTCGACCTATCTGTGCGAGAAGACATTTTCGTTCCTCGCATATATAAAAAATAAATGCAGATGTCGGCTCAGCACCGTGGAGGAAAATCTCTGTGTCGCCGTATGCAGCATTCCTCCTAGAATTAACCTGCTATGTTCACGGAAGCAGGCCCACCCTTCCCATTGAAATTGTTAAAGATAGTAAACCAGAAAAGCGAAATAAAAAAATACCGTTATTGTTATCGCCATATATATAATTCATGTAACGTTGGAAGCCTAATGCTGTGTGTGCGCGTGTGTGTGTGCGTGTGTGTGTGTGTGTGTGTGCTTTTGTGTGCGTGCGCGCCACGCACATAGCGTTCTGATCTGATAGCGGCAGCCTACACTTGTTTAATCGTGATTGTTTGGTTTTCTCGGATGTTGTTCATATGGAATAAATAAAACAAATTACTTTGCTTACTATTTTTTGCTTGATTTAGTTGTTAACGTTTGAGGGGGTATTTTGAGTAAGGACTTAGAATGGGTTTGGGGAAAGTGGGGTCGTCAGACCTTACAATACTTTTTTGTGGGGTCGCCAGACAAAAAGTTTAAGAACCACTGCACTAGAACACTTGGCCAGATCTGCATTTGAACTCCACGCTGTCACTGTCACCCTTCCTATCAAGCTCTCCATTGTGGTGATCTACCGTCCTCCAGGTCCCCTTCGTGACTTCTACGAGGAGATGGATGCCTTTCTCAGCTGCTTTCCTGAAAATGGCACACCACTCATTATCCTTGGCGACTTCAACCTCCTGCCAGAGAAGTTGCACTCACCTGAATTAACCAACTTTTTCGCCACCTTTGACTTAACACTATCCCTTACTCCTCCCACACACAGGGCCGGGAACCAACTTGACCTGATATTCAGAAGGTCCTGCGGTACCGCTGCTCTCTCTGTTACCCCACTCCCTGTGTCTGACCATCACTTTGTTGCATTTTCTCTCCCCTTGAAGTCCTCTCCCCCACACCTCTCTAGTCCCCGCATTGTCACCAGCCGCCGTAACCTCAAATCCCTCTCTCCCTCTACGTTTGCCTCTACTGTTCTGTCTTCACTACCTCCTATCGAACGATTCTCTCAACTATCTACAGATGAATCCTCAGACACTCTGCTATCCTCCCTCTCCTCCTCTTTGGACTCCCTCTGTCCCTTCCACTCCAGACCTTCGGATCCCCCCCCCCCCCCCCCCAACTAGAGCAGAGTGCAGGCAGCTGAGAGGAAATGGAAGACATCAGACTGTCCTAATGATCTATCTCACTATCTTTTCCCTCTCTGATTTCACCTCCACTGTGTCAACAGCCAAATCTGCCTTCTACCGCACCAAAATCAACTCCTCCGCCTCAAACCCCAGGAAACTGTTTTCCCTGTTCTCGTCCCTCCTCAACCCTCCCTCCCCTCCACCTCCTTCCTGACTCACTGCTGAAGACTTAAGTTCCTACTTTACCCAGAAGGTAAAGGACATTAGCTCCTCTTTTATCCCTGCCTCCATCCTCCCTCCTCCCATCGCCACCTCTGTCTTTTCCCAATTTATCCCACTCACCTCCGACGAGGTCAACAGAATAATAACATCTAACCATGGCACCACCTGACCCCTTGACACTATCCCTTCCTCTCTGTCCCAAGCGACATCCTGCCAATTCTCACTGCACTTTTCAACTCCTCCCTCACTTCAGGCATTGTTCCAGCATCTTTCAAGACTGCCAGAATAAAGCCTCTCCTCAAAAAACCGACTCTTGATACCACCGACATCCAGAACTACAGACCGGTATCTCTTCTTTCATTCCTCTCTAAAACACTGGAACATGCCATCGCTAACCAACTGTCCTCCTATCTTTCATCTAACAACCTGCTTGACCCTCACCAGTCAGGCTTCAAGAAGGCACACTCCACTGAGACGGCTCTCCTCGCGGTGACTGAGTCCCTCCGTGCTGCCAGAGCCTCGTCCCTCTCATCGGTTCTCATTCTCCTTGACCTGTCCGCAGCATTTGACACGGTAAAACACCAGATCCTCCTTGCCACTCTCGCTGAACTTGGCATTGCTGAATCTGCCCTTTCCTGGTTCAAATCATACCTGACGAATCACACTTTCAGGTAACAAACCTTGCACGATTGAAACTGGTGTCCCTCAAGGCTCTGTGCTGGGGCCTCTTCTGTTCTCCCTCTATACCAGATCTCTGGGCTCTGAAATTATATCACACGGCTTTTCCTATCCCTGCTATGCTGACGAAATGTAGCTATTTCTCTCTTTCCCCCGATTGCAACACGCATATCTGAATGTCTGGCAGACGTCAGCACTTGGACAACTGCCCATCACCTGAGGCTCAACCTCAACAAGACTGAGCTTCTCCTAATTCCAGGGAAGGATTTCCGACACATAGACTTACTGGTCACTGTTGAGAACATCACTGTATTACCGTCTCCAACTGCCAGAAACCTCGGTGTGGTACTGGATAATCAGTTATGCTGCACCGCAAACATCACTGCAGATTTGCACATCCGCAGGATCCTGCCCTTCCTCACGAGGGAAGTAGCTCAGCTTCAAGTACAATCACTGGTCATCCCCCGCCTCGACTACTGTAACTCGCTCCTGGCTGGACTCCCTACCTCTGCGATTAAACCATTGCAGCGCATCCAGAATGCTGCAGCGCGCCCTCGTATACAACCTACCGAAATTCTCCCATGTGACCCCCCTCTTCCGGGACCTCCACTGTCTCCCTGCAGTAGCTCGCATGAGATTCAAGATGATGGTACTGGCATACAAGGGAGTCGATGGAACTGCCCCTGCCTACCTTCAAGCATTGGTAAAGCCACACACACCAGCTTGATCCCTCCGCTCAACTACCTCAGCTGGACGTCTGGTACAGCCATCGCTAAGAGCAAGCCAAGGTTGATCAACAAAGTCACAACTTTTCTCTGTTTTGGGACCTCAGTGGTGGAATGAGCTCCCTGCCGATGTCAGGATTGCACCAGCTTCCGCAAAAGACTCAAAACTCACCTGAGTTCACCCCGACTCTGCATAGCTACCCAGCCCCTTCCAGCCACCATTGTATGTTGTACGCCCTGGCACTTAATGTACGCACTGATTGTACGCACTTAATCTACATTGCACTTATTCATAGTACTTAATTGTGTAGCATCTGCAGTAGCTGCTATCATTGCTGTACACGGGGAATGGGTTAGCCTAGCGATTGTTAGTATTTGCACTTGGTTCTATGAAGATCTTTACTGTACTGACAGCGATATATTGTTTCACTTCTTATGACAAATGAACTTATTGTAAGTTGCTTTGGATAAAAGCGTCTGCTAAATGCCCTTAATGTAAATGGGTCAAGCTGGAATATCAGAGGTCAAGTGCACAGGGGGTCAAAGGTGAAAGGTGGCTGACCTCTCGGTCCAGGGGTGCGGAGGTGCTGATGGCTCCGCTGGCGTTGATGGAGAAGAGGCTCTGGAGGTTGACCAGCCGGTAGAACACCTGTCCGCTGGAGCCCAGGTCTGGGTCTACAGCCTGGGGAGAAAGGGGACACACCTTCATCTTAATACTGGGTCTATAGCCTGGAGGACAGAGACACCTGACTGTTAATGAGACGTTGGAACACCTGACCGATGGAGCCCAGGTCTGGGTCTACAGCCTGGGGAGAGAGGGGACACCTTCATCTTAATACTGGGTCTATAGCCTGGAGGACAGAGACACCTGACTGTTAATGAGACGTTGGAACACCTGACCGATGGAGCCCAGGTCTGGGTCTACAGCCTGGGGAGAGAGGGGACACCTTCATCTTAATACTGGGTCTATAGCCTGGAGGACAGAGACACCTGACTGTTAATGAGACGTTGGAACACCTGACCGATGGAGCCCAGGTCTGGGTCTACAGCCTGGGGAGAGAGGGGACACCTTCATCTTAATACTGGGTCTATAGCCTGGAGGACAGAGACACCTGACTGTTAATGAGACGTTGGAACACCTGACCGATGGAGCCCAGGTCTGGGCCTATAGCCTGGGGAGAGAGACACCTGCACCTTGATACTGGGTCTATTGTCTGGGGGAGAGAGACACCTGCACCTTGATACTGGGTCTATAGCCTGGGGAGAGAGACACCTGCACCTTAATAATGGGTCTATAGCCTGGGGACAGAGGGGGGACACCTGGATGTTAATGAGCACAAATGCACAAACGCACACACGTACACACATACACACACAAACATCCATGCATATTTTTTATAGCACACACGCCTTGAGACAAATGACGACTTTCATAAACGTTTGTGTGTGGTGTGTGTGTGTGTGCTGTTTGCATCAGCATAGACAGTCATTTGTCTTGACAACATGCGTTTGTTGGAGGGAGTGAGTGTGATGAAGATCAAGGGAATATGTGACAGAGGAAAGGCAAAGTGGGTGAGAGGGGGAGGAAGACTACATAAAATCCTATGAACTCCCCATCATTTCAGTTCACAGTAAGGATTTCAGTGAGAAGTGAGGCAAAGTATTCTGATGAACCGGTTGTCCTTGTATAGAACCAGTGTGCAGAGTGTAGCCTGGTCACCACACAGTTCAGTCAGTTGACCTACTGTGTACCTGAGATTTGTTCCTTAGTCAATCGGTTCTTCCTTTCCTATCTTTCTCTTCTTCTTTTGGCATTTTTATATTATTCCTTTTCCAGTAGAAATCTCCACTTTAGATAACATTCCTTTATTTTTCTTCATGTTTCGTCATTTTAAAGCTCATCTCTCTCTCCCTTCCACCCTGTCTATATCACTATCTCTATCTCTCTCTATATCTTATTTATCGTTCTTGCATTTCTGTCTCTCTCTCTCTCACTGCGGGATGCTAAAGTAGGGTCCTGCAGCGTGTTTCACCTCTACATTGTGTCTGACTGCTGGAGAGGCCAGTGGGGATCAACACATATCATTAACATTAACAACAACACTCTGATGGAACTAAACAGTGAGAGAGGGCAGACAAGACATAAGCCACTTTCACAGTGTGTGTGTGTGTGTGTGTATGCTTATTAGTCTGTTGGTTTGTGTGTGCGTGTATGTTTATGGGTCGATGTGTGTGCATGTGGGTGTGAGTCTGTGTGTGTTTGTGTATGTGTGTGTGTATAGGGGTATGTGTGTGGGTTGATTGGTATATGTGTGTATGTGTGTGTTTGTGTGTTTTGTGTGTTTGCATGGAAGTGTGTGTGTGTGTGTGTGTGTGTGTGTGTGTGTGTGTGTGTGTGTGTGTGTGTGTGTGTGTGTGTGTGTGTGTGTGTGTGTGTGTGTGTGTGTGTGTGTGTGTGTGTGCGTGTGTGTGTGTGTGCATTTGTTTGATTGCATGTGTGCGTGCAAGCTTTTGTGTATCCTCTAACCAGCCTATAACCAGAGTCTTAATTAACTTTAAATTGATCCTCTGTTGGGGTCGAGGCCTTCATGGCCCGATGCCTTGATGACTCAAGAGCTCGGACAGAAGAGATAATGTCATCACGCACGCGCGCGCACACACTAACACACACACGCACACACACACAAACATTTCCATGCAAACACACAGAAACACACAGAAACACACACACACACACACACACACACACACACACACACACACACACACACACTCCTTTCTCACACTCACAATGTAAACTATTGCCTGGCACTGTGGGGAGCAGGAGATGAATAGAAACACATAAATAATAGACTTCCTTTTAAATGGTGCGGTTGGTTTCCCCAGGAGACCAGGAGAAGCTTTTGCTCTGTATTGGTAACACCTGGAATATTGCAGGTAGGAAATTAAAGGAGACACAATAAAATAAGTTGTGTATATTATCCCGGAAGGGAAAAAGGACGTCACAGCGGAAAGTACTATCCAGCTATTTTAGAAAGAAATGACCTATAATACAATAGTTAAGGAGCAAATAAAGATTCAACATCACATGTAATTCAATAGGAGGAAAAAGTACATTTTACTAAACAACAATTCCACTACTGTTAAGACTTTGAAAGTAAAGGTTGTAAGTGAATTGAACTGATACTGGCATATCATATATCACCATATGTATAGCTGGCAAAATACAGAGACATTGTGTCGACATTTATATGATCGCATCTGCATCAGATTTCAGAAAGCACTAAAGGACATTACTACTCCTCGTTCAGGAGACACATTTATTCAAAGGTACCTGGCTACATAGTAATTCATAAATGTTAATCTTAGCATTGCAACCCCTATGCTTTCCCATCCGAAGCAACCGGAACACAGCAGGTCTAATCTTAGGCTGTTGGTTCGTTTCCAACAGAGAGTTGCAACTGAAGCCAAGAATAAAATAACAGCCCACTGAAGTGAAAAGTGGAATTATCAAGAGAAAAAAGCTAGTTAGTCATCGCACAGGAATATTATCGACACAACGGGGGAGTAGGCATACAACTTTAGTTCAAAAGAACCTGACATCTTAAACTGAGCGATGATTGACATCCGCCTCACTCTCTCATTCCTCTCTCTTTCATGCTCACTCGCTCACTCGCTCGCTCGCTGGATGTTTTTTTTTAACTGAAAGTCAAACCGTGTCTTTTGCTCTTGAAAGAGTCCGATCCCCAGCGCTTGCCAAGCTCCGAGATCTCATCTCTTGTATATCTTTTCTTCCTCTGTGTCTCCCCCGCTCTGCGTCTCTCTCGTACACCTGTCAAACACCTGTCTTTCCCTTGTCGTTCTCTCCATCTCTTCCCTCTCATTTTCCCCGCCTGTATCTCTTCATCTCTACACCACAATGTTTTTACCCTTTCCCCCCCCAAAAAAACTCCAAATCAATAAATGGCGTGCTGCTGCTGCACTGGGGTCACGTACCCATGGCAACGGTTCCACAACAACAACCCCAACAGAAATCGGTTGACATTGGTTGTTTAAGCAAATTGAAAAACAATCCAGAACATCCAGGAAAGTCCCACCTGAGCAATCTTAATGCATGAATCAAACAAAACATTTAAAACCAGCATTGCATTCTCTAATTTTCTATCTCATTGGTTCTCAAACTGTGGTATGCGTACCACTGGTGGTACATGATATAAAAATCCCTTCTCTCACTCTCTTATCTCTCTCTTTCTGTTTTCCAGTTCCCTCTCTCTCTTCAATCTCTCTCTCTTTGGCTTTGTCCGTCTCCCTTCTCCATAACCCCCATCTCTTTGCTCTTTGCTTTGTAACAAGGTCAGGGCCATCCACTCCAGCCTAAATCTGTTTAATACCTGCCGGTACAAAGCCCTCCAGAACCCCGCCCCCTTCCAGCCTGGAAGCCGGCCCAGCCAGAGTGCTCCTCCTCTGGGGGAATCACACCATCTGTTTGGGGAAGGGAAGGCTTTCCAAGGCACTCAAGTATCCTTACCGAGGGGGAAGGGAATAGTTCAGCGCTGGAACATGTTCAAGGCGTATCTCATAAAGAATACAGGCAGGACTCCTGGATGCTAGGCTTTGGCATGGCGTCTGCCTGCTCTGGTGTGTGTGTGTGTGTGTGTAGGGGGATCGTGCGTAAGTGAGTGAGTGTGACTTTGAGTTTGTGTATGTATGTGAGTGTGTGTGTGTGTGTGTGTGTGTGTGTGTGTGTGTGTGTGTGTGTGTGTGAGAGTCAGTTTGTGCGTGTGGGGGGGCTGGGCGTGTGTGTGTGTGTGTGTGTGTGTGTGTGTGTGTGTGTGTGTGTGTGTGTGCGTGTGCGTGTGCGTGTGCGTTTCAGATGGAGGGTGGATGTGTGTGTGCGTGCGTGTGAGTGCCATACCTTGACCCGTCCAACGTAAGCGTTCTCTCGTCCCTCGCTGACGCTTAGGTTGACCGGCAGCGAGAGATCAAACAGCGGGTCGTTGTCGTTGACATCGGTTACCATGACGTCCACCGTCGCTGTGGAAGTCTGGAGGCCACATGCACACACACACACACACACACACGGTTAGTGGCCAATTCAACAGTAAAAATCTATTTCTAAAGGAGAACAGCAGATATGGGAGGAGGCGAGAGGAGAGGAGGAAATGAGGAGAGAGGAGAGGAGGAGGGATGAGAGGAAATGAGAGAGGGGGAGAGGAGGCAAGGAGGCGAGGAGCTGTAGAACAGAGTAACAGGAAGGTGGAAGAGATTAGATGGGGAAAGAGGAGAGTTGTGGATACAGGACCGTGAGAGCGGAAGAGGGAAGACTTTTATTGAAAGTTTATTGATTTTGTCTTTCTCACTTCCACACATTTCCAAAATAAAGAAGATCACATTCAAATGAATCATCCCAGGAACTGAGAAACACGAGAAACACGACCCACGAAGTTCACTCTGTGGAACGTGGGCACCCATTCTCTCCGGTCAAGATGGTACCAAACTGAAAAGCCACCACTTCCTGCTAAATAGCATTTGCTAATCCACCCTTCCTCCCCCTTTAACGCTCCCTTGTCTGCCGAGCTAACGCTACAATTAGCTCCTCCGTTTGTAGGCCTGAGTTTCTCCCCTTTATACCCTTTGAATTCTTATGATGTAAAGCAGGGGTCAGCAACCTTTTCAACATGCAGTGCCAGTTTGACATTTTCTCATTAATGAGTGTGCCTTAAGCAGCGGCCAAAAACATTTCCAGAAGACCTGGAATGGTACTATTTCCTTATAGTCCACAATCGTGCATCAACATTTTAAATGTTTTTTTGGTTGTTATATTTGCAACATGGGCTTACAAATTATAATAACATATGTCCCATCTTAAAACACCATTTTCAGAAACTCATTCAAAATCATATTTGCACTGTGAGAAAGGTAAAAAACGAGACTATATGAGAATGTTGGAACCATCCACATCAATATCTTTAAGACATGTACAGCTTTGCAAAACCTTGTGAAGGCGATGCATACAGGCCACTTGCAACAATATTTAAATATTTTCTTCTCTATTTCTCACAACATAGGTTTAAAAACTATTAATTGATCCCATTTTTTAATAATTAATAAAATTAGAAAATATATATATATATATTTTTTTTTTGTGCCAATGATTATGCTGCCCTGCCTGGGGTTGCCGACCCCTGATGTAAAGTGTAGTAAGGAGGATCATGAGGATCATAGAAGAAGCACCAAGCACGTACTTATATTCACTGTCAGCTGTTTTAACACTCAATGGAAAATGCAACTAAATGTTAGCGGGCCCTTACAAGGATAGCTAGGATAAGATGCTACATGATGCTAAGTATTTTTAGGAACCAATAGCAAAGGTATTGGGGAACCCTAGAGCTTAAATGTAGTTCTGGTTCCCCTGTTTCCCAACCACTATCAGCTCAATAGTTATCTAGTTTGATAGATATCTATTGAGCTGAAGTAATAGTTATCTGCTGAATAAAATACCTACAAATTGTATTTCCGAGTTTCAGGATAATATTGATTTGGGATTTGGATTTTGACAGGATTACTGTGTGGCTCCGGTGGCTCATAATGAACAAACTATAATCATTTAACCAAATGATCTACAGACTCCACATGGCCAATGTGACTTTTTACGCAAACAATTGGTTTCATGCTGAATACATTCAATGAACTCTCATTATACATTTACTGATCACGCTCCATGGTAACACAAACATCAATAACACTGCCACGAGCCTCACCTCATCACTTAACTGTAATCAATATACACCCAGCCAACCAGAGCCAGTATTAGTGTGGGGGTCCATGGAGCGAGGATTCCTTGTACGTTTTTATAATGAAACAGATGCTAACATCACTTCAATTCTCCAACATCACTTAACAGGCATGAATTAACACGAGCCAATCAGAAACCTAATCGGAAAAGTATTCATCCGAGGCTCTTCTGAGGGGGAGAATACATTATACGTTGGAGTACATGAGGAAGCTGATACTACAATGGAGAACCCATCTTCCTGTCAAAGCTATGGGGGATTGAAAAGAGGGGATACACACACACACCTACAGTCGGCCCCGGGGCCCGGGCAGCATGATTAATCTGGGGGCCAAACAACCAATTAGACACTATTCACTCCACCACTCCAAGAACAGGATGCTTAATAATAGGGGACATGTAGGGTGTGTGCTTTTTGGTGTGTGTGCCAGTGTGTGTGTGTGTGTGTGTGTGTGTGTGTGTGTGTGTGTGTGTGTGTGTGTGTGTGTGTGTGTGTGTGTGTGTGTAGTTTTGTGTTGTTGGGTGTGAGTGAACACAGTGGAGACCTTGGCCATGAATGACGTTGATAAATGGGTCTGTATAAGACAACTCTCACCCCTCTTTTCATTACTCCTTCCTTCCCTTCTTTTTCTTCCTGCCTCTTTATTCTCTCTCTCTCTCTCTCTCTCTCTCTCTCTCTCTCTCTCTCTCTCTCTCTCTCTCTCTCTCTCTCTCTCTCTCTCTCTCTCTCTCTCTCTCTCTCTCTCTCTCTCTCTCTCTCGCAGCTCCTCTTAGGCCTTGAAGTCGTATGCTGAGCAGCTTCTCCAAACCATTTAGTCACATTATGAGCTTGGGGCAATACAGAAAATGCTGCTAAAGCCTTATTTTGTGTGTGTGTGTGTGTGTGTGTGTGTGTGTGTGTGTGTGTGTGTGTGTGTGTGTGTGTGTGTGTGTGCGTATGCGTGCGTGCGTGTGAGTGTGTGTGTGTGTGTGTGTGTGTGTTTGTGTGTGTGAGTATGTGTGTGTGGGTGTGTGTGTGTGCCTGCCGGTGCGTGTGTGTACCTGGTCCAGTGTGCACACACACACACACACACACACACACACACACACACACACACACGCACACACACACACACACACATAGAAATACAATAAAAATAAAAAAAATCTCAGGCCCACACACATTATCTTTAAAAATGTATCGCTTCCTTCCTATTTAAATCTTATTGACAAAGAAAGAGTGACAGAGAGAGACTTGGAGAGAGAGAGGTTGGAGAAGTTCAGTGTATTCAAATTAAGGTCATCTTCCTTTAAGAAACATTAAACTTCACATTTTAAGTTGGGAGGGGGGGAACAATAATGAAAGATGGATAAGAGGAAGACTCATGATGAAAAAGGGAAGGATGAGGAGGGGGGCGAGGACTACGATCAACCAAATTGAAAACATTGCATGTGTGTATGTACATGCATGTCCACATGTGCGAGTGCCACTGTATGTGTGTGTGTGTGTGTGTGTGTGTGTGTGTGTGTGTGTGTGTGTGTGTGTGTGTGTGTGTGTGTGTGTGTGTGAGTGAGTGAGTGAGTGAGTGAGTGAGTGAGTGAGTGAGTGAGTGAGTGAGTGAGTGAGTGAGTGAGTGAGTGAGTGAGTGAGTGAGTGTGTTTTGTGTTCACTTGTGCATGCGCGGGCGGGCAGACATGTATGTCTTTGATTGAGAAGAATTGGATTCAGCCACTGTGAGGAAAATATCAATCCAATCACAGAAGGGATTTCAGCTCATTACTTGAAAATAAAGGGGCATGAGACAGCAACGCGGTGACCGGTCACAATACAGAGATCAAGCACGTTTAAAAGGCTTCAAAAGCCACGAGTCCACCATTTCCTGTTCCAATTAACCTGCAACCCTTTCAACAGTGGATCTGTAGTCACAGGCATGGCTTTAATTCGGGCGTGTATATTATATTTGGGGTTAATACTCATATAACTCACAAAAACTGTCTGTTGTTTTAGCTTTGAAGAAACTTGCTTGTGCCGTTTTTCTAAAAACCTTTGTCGCCTGTCCAATTTTGATTATGCCGTTTACTTTGTCCTCACCCTCATCTGTATTTCAGACGTGGATCTCACTTGGACACAGGATAAATGTCTTGGTGAAGTCCACAAAATGGACAAAAATATTTTTTGGTTTCTTTATATTCATTGCAGTCAGTGGGCACTTGTCATCAGGCCTGGCCCTTTGACACTGGACCAATGATTTAGTACTATTACTATAACATGGCCTTGACTAAAAAATTGATTATCATGAAACTGTGGTCATAGAGAAAGGAAAACATTCCTACATTGTGTTATGTTTAAACCAGGGGGTTTTAGGACTGTAAAGTTAGACTGAGACCCAAAGACTTAAAACGGCAGTTTTATGAAGTTAGGCTATGTTGTAATCTAGCTTCAGAACAACCCGGGTAAGTCTTAAATCGGCTTCAATATTCAACCTGTCCCATCTTGGCATTGAACCTCAACTAGACTCCCTCTCTCAGCCAATCGGAGATCAATGCAGATATCGGCTGTCAAACATGATTTCAAACATCCAAAGGAAAAAAGATCGATATGTCCCGTTACTATGGAAACAGTTTAATCATTTGTCTCATCGTTTTGGTGTTCTTAAAGTGATCCAGAAATCGAAAATGGGGTAGTTTTGTGACTGATGCCTCATCTCCTTGGTCTGAACCGGCCTTACACCACCTCATGGACGGTGCATCCACCGAGCAACCACTGTGAGAGCTCTCACCCCAGAGGGACGTCCGTCTGAGGCCGCGACCACCAGGGTGTAGTGGTCCCGGGTCTCCCTGTCCAGCGGCTTCCCAAGAACCAGCAGCCCTGGCCTGGGAAGGAGAACACTGCATTTTACCACCACATACCGCAGACCCAAAACATGATGATGAACCTAGTAGAGTAGGGTAAGGTAGAGTAGAGTATGGTAGAGTAGAGTCGGGTAGAGTAGAACACCGTATTAAACAGTAGAGGAGGGTATCGTAGGACACATTCAGAGTAGAGTAGAGACTAATAGAAAATAGTAGATCACTATATAATAGATCAGGGTAGATTAGATAAAAGAAGGATGGAGTAGAGTAGATCAGAGTACAGTGGAACAGAGGAGATCAAAGTAGAGTAGATCAGAGTGGATCAGAGTAGAGAAGTTCAGAGTAGCGTATATCAGAGTAGAGACAGAGTAGGATGAAGTAGAGATGAACAGAGAAGAGTTGAGGTAGGCAGCGATAGTCCTTTGAGAGCAGAGCAGAAGACATAAAAGTAAGGCAGAACAATAACAGAAAGACTTCAAATATAATACAGTCATGTTCACATAGTGCACCAATCAGTGATCCTTGCCAAGACATATTTACAGCATTACCACAATGACGGCAGAACTAAATTAAAAAGTCTGCTGTAGTCGTTGTAAGCCTGATAATACATACTTAATGATTTCCTGTTGTTTTAAAATCAATAAATTTGCCTCAGGCAATGGGAAAAGTACAATGCTAATGTTGTGTACCACAGTTAATGATTAAACATTTAACAATCAGTAACTGTATCCACACTGAATGTATATATATATATATATATATATATATATATATATATATGTGTTTGTTTATATTAGAACTGTCGAAATGTATATATTTTGTTAATGTTTAGGTCAGCCGCGTGTGACACCGTGTGCCGCAAAACAATTGCCTGAAGGATCTTTGAGCATGGAAAAGTAATCTGCACGGTTTGCAAAGCCAAAATTGAATTACCTCAGAACTAATACATCATCGCAGAAGACCCTAGCGAGACCACAGCGCGTGGAGTGTGGTCGAGAGACACCTCTTATAAACCCTCAGAGGAACACAGACACACAGGAACACAGTGTTCACTAGCTGTTTAGAGCAGAGGTCTTCAACAGGGGGCCCGCGGAGGTACTGCGGGGGGGGGGGGGGCTTAGTTTTGGTTGATTCGACAATTTTTTTATATTCCCCCCTGCAATTTTTTCCACAAATTGAAATGTCTTTAAATTCACATTAACATTATAAATGAATATTTGAATATCTTAGAATTGAATGCAAAACAACAAGGTACATTTATACATGGCACTATAGGACCAGTTTAATATAAAACACAATTTTATACAATATATAAGTAGGGGGTCCCCGCTCCATCTCTCCATCAGTTTGGGGGTCCTTGGCCTGGGAAACTTTGAAGACCCCTGCTTTAGCGAGAGGGTGAGCTACACACCGTAGCGTTATACCATGTGTCCTGGAAGCCTAACCGTCACTCAGACGCGGACATTAAATCATCTGCTGCTCAGACGGAGTTTAACCCTCAACAAACACCTCAGTGTTACACTATAAGCGTCCGAAAAGCCCAACTTTCTTGCCGACACCGTAGTCAACCGCTGCCCAGACAGAGCTCCACCCGTCCAAACAAACTGCTCCGCCAGGGCCCCTCAGCCGTGACGTCAGACTACCTTTAAGCGTCACGAGCAGAACGCCACCTGCGTGTGCAGCAGAGTGGGAACATAGGATTTTACCCCTCTTTCTATAAATTGGGGACTTATTTCAGTAACTGATAAAATGACATAGATTACTATGTTGACGATCATATAAGACAAATGACCACCTTTTAAAACCAAAAAAGGGTGGTTTTGGGTTCACTGGCTCTTTATATACAGTAAATATATATACATATATACTTATGTATACATTTTCAGAATAGTTCAGTTCAGGGTAACATCAACTGTTTATAAGACTAATTAGCTGATGCATTTGGGGCCTTTTCCATCTGCATGTATTGTAAATCATTCCGGATTTGACCATATTTTTCTGGGAACCCAAAGCTTTCAAAAACACCAAAGTCAAGCATGCAAACTGCCAATTTTCTAACATTAAAATCAAAATGTTGTTATGTTTGGCTCCGCAGATGCGTGAACAAATCTTAAAGGCACCCAGTGCAACTTTATGTAAACATTCAATGAAAAATAAACATTCAATTTCTAGTCTTTTTTACACTTAGTAAGTTTCAATAACTCCATACCATTACATATCGACATTCAAGGAGCAAAGATGAGACGTCGCTGTGTGGTGAGAACTGATAGAAAATCGTAAACAACAACAATCGCCGGTGGGGAGAAGCCATTTTTCCATTGACTGGAAGCCTGCTTTATTTATTGTAGGTTACAAAAAATAAAGAAAATGGCGGCATTGTTGTTGTTGTTTCTATCAGTTCTCACCACACAACGACGTCTCATCTTTGCTGCTTGAATGTCGGTATGTAATGGTATGGAGTTATTGAAACTTACTACGTGTAAAAAAAACTAGAAATTGAATGTTTATTTTTAAGCCTCGAAAGTTGCACTGGGTGCCTTTAAAGGACAGCAGTGAGGTACCTGGCTTGTTGCCCATGCTCAGTGTTTTTGTTTATGTGTTCAGACTCACCCCTGTTGAATGGTGAAGTGGCCGTGAGGGTCCCCACTCAAAATGTTGTAGGTGATGGGGTCACTCTCACGATCCGTTGCCTAAAAACACAAACGAGCACATGCAATGGAGTGAAGTTTTGTGTTTGTTCATGTCTCGCAAGTGTATGTGCTTGAGTCAGCTTTATTTGTGTGTGTAAGATGGATGTTTAGTGATCCATGTGTCTGAGCGTGTGTGTGTTTACCTGTAGATTCAGCAGGGTGGCTCCGGTCCTCATAGCCTCACTGATCTCCAGGCTGAACTGTTGCCGCGGGAAACGGGGAGGACTCTGGTTGTTAGGGGGCAAGACGTCAATGTACACCGTAGTGATCGATGACCTAGAGAGAGAGAGAGAGAGAGAGAGAGAGAGAGAGAGAGAGAGAGAGAGAGAGAGAGAGAGAGAGAGAGAGAGAGAGAGAGAGAGAGAGAGAGAGAGAGAGATTAGCATTAAATATGTTTGCATTAGGAGGAGCTGTCAAACCATCCTTGGTCAAATTAGAGTGTCATTGTGGTCGACAGGAAAGCACGAACTTATAAAAACATGAAAGTTTTAAAAACATAAAGGCTGAAAACAGGGGGGTGAGGGAAAAGTGTGAGATTAAGCCAAAAACGTCTGAAAACCTTGATACGTTTTTTTGCCATCAGCAGGGAGTAAATTATAAATAAATTGTTATCTTCCCCCAAGTAGTGCAGGCTCCGGTCAGAAGCCAGGGGATGCAAAAAGGGCTGTCTTGTGGGCGCATTCATAATAAATCCCATTGTGTTGGTTCGTTAAATGACGACCTGTTCACACGTTGGCCAAGGTTCACTAGCGAGACTAAATCAATCAATCAAAACAAATAGATTAATGAAGCGAGAGAGAGAAACAAAGAGAGAGAGAGAGAAAGAGAGAGAGAGAGAGGAGAGAGAGAGAGAGAGAGAGAGAGAGAGAGAGAGAGAGAGAGAGAGAGAGAGAGAGAGAGAGAGAGAGAGAGAGAGAGAGAGAGACGCTAAAGGAGGGTAGCACAGAGGGTGACTTAATGTGTGTGTTGGGGGGAGTTCAGCTGAGTTCAGTTTGAATGAGCATGGAGGCTGATTGTTCGGGGGGGGGATTTGTTGTATTCAACGTGTTGAGGCGGTCAATATCGCTGTCCAGCCAACACCTGCAGGGGGTAGACATAGGCGTACGAGACTAAGTGTTTGTCAACGGTCCGTCTGGCAAGCTTTGACCAGGATCATGGTGAGGGACGGGAGGAGTCAGGGCTTTAGTCTCATTCCTCCATTTGTATCTAACCCGCTGGAAGGACGGCCATACTTTCTGCTCTGGTACAGAAAGGTTGCAGTGCTTTCTTGAATGGCAGGTTTTTACCGCTATATTTATAATGTGTATATTACGCCAGTAAATGTGGCGTAAATGCAGTCAAATTGTTTCAGCGGAAGAAAATGCAATGTCTTTTCCCTCTGTGATTCCTCAAACTAAATACATAACTGAAAAACGGACCTTATTAAAACAGCATTCTTGCTTACTTTTCAGTGATCCTTCAAGTGTGTAACGTTATTACATTTTAATATTTTGGACTAAAGTGAACTTTATTTTTAGAACTTTTTTTACCTTGCCGACATTATTTCTATAACACTTTTTCATGATAATGTTCTTCTGTCATACAGATACATTATGTTTATACGGCTCAATTACAATTACACACACATAATTGCAAATATAAGTTGCTCTTTTCATCGGTACACTTGCATCAAGTAGGAATTGGATGATTAAACTTCATCCAAAAGCAAAAATTAACGCCGGGAAACTGATAACCTTTCAAAGTCACATTTGCTTCGGTTTAATTGATTTTCAATTACACTAAAACTATTTGGCAGAAGAACAGATGAGGCAACCATTTAAAATGCAAATGAATGGAAAAAGGGATCCCAATTTTTTTTTACAAAAATGCAGTAGGAGCTACATTTAATGCAATGTTTGACCTGTTGTTTAACGAAAGTCCTATTGATATGCTGTTTAAATTCACTGAGAAGAATAACAAGAGCTGGTCTTCATGGTGGTCAACCAAAACAAGCAATGACCGGCGGCCATCTATTTAAAAATACATTCGTCTTTGCATGAAGTTTTGCTGTTATCCCGTGTTGTCCCGCTCGTCCACCTCGACGTCGAACCCCATTTTATCCAATGATGGCTGAGCCTCCGCAGCGAGGGGAACACCCTCACTCCCGTCGCCAGAAAAAGTTTAAGCTGAGTGGGATACGGTGAATTGGTTTGACATTCTTCTCCTTTAGTTTCTTTATCACCTCAGACTCGTTTCCTCTTTCTTTGCCTGTCGGGTGAGTAATCCTGGTCAGAATACACCCTCTGGCCCTGGAATTGGATTTCCTGCTGTTTCCATGCCTCTAGCAGTACTGTCAGTTTCACACTGGTCCGGAATAGCGCACAATAATGGATCTCTGCGGCGCATGGGCATCCTTCGGCTTCGGAGCGGGCGCTCTGTGCGCTCTCTGCAGTTTAACATCAAGTTCCCTGCAGCTCCAGCTTAGAAAGAGTCAGTTAGAAACAAATGTTATTGCGCCGGAGACGGTTTTCCCCTTTCACATTTAGCCGTCAGTTTGGTATCACTCGTTCTTTCTTGACGTATGTTTCGGTCTTCCGTGGCGCCTATATGGTTTTCCGCTGCTGTAATTTTTCCGTCCATTTTCCCAATTGCTGCTTTACCATGGATGATTGCAGTCGGTTGAGGGCTACTTTATTGTCTCGGAAAGAATCACTATTTTCTCCACTCTGCTAGTATCCCCGGTTCTCTATCTGAATTATTGCTAGACAGAGGCCTTATGGCGTCGTTGCAGCTAGGGTTAGCCAGTTCGGCCATGATTTAATTTTGTCGGGTTTTCCTGTTTAAGAGTCATTCTTGCTCGCTTTCTGACTAGCACTCACCGTTGTAGAACGATATTTTTGCAGTCTAGTGTGAATTCGCTGATAAATCTCTGTTTTGGGCTATTTTAATGAAGGGTCTGGTGGAGCTGGGTATTCAAGAGCCTGCCTTGGTCATGGTGTAGCCGGGAGTCTCTAACATACCTTCTACTGTCCAGGTGGACGTGTACTGTGGGTAAAACATTTATTTAACGATAGAAAGGGTTTGATTTATTTTTTATGAATAAATTAAATGCTATTTGGGCCTTATTCAAAGGTCTTGTACTGTTGTGGGTGTATGGACCCCTGCAAGGGCAGCCCCAGTAGGGGCATTTTATTGCAAGTATGAAATAAAGAAGCAATTTCGAAGTAAATCAAGTATGAAAAGTGCTACATAAATAAAGTTGCCTTGCCTTGCATTGCCTAAAAGTGGTTTCACGTTTGATGGTCCCTTTTATCCTCCTAATTTTTTAATCCACCCAGTTGATCTGTTTCATCTCTCACTTCCCCTACTGTTCCTCGTCCTTCTTGCTCTCTCTCTTTCTGTCCCTCTTATCGAGGCACAGCTTTGAATAAATATGTATTGCGACCTATTCATTTTCCATCTGGTGTCAGATATAATCACATAGCTGCTGTTCCCTCTCTTGTAGAATCACCGGCACAAAGACACACTCGAGTCGTAAAAGGGCTTTGTGAATGGTTTCATCCTTGACAGCAAGTTCAAACTTTCCAAATATGCTATATATGCTTTCTAAAACGCTTTTCAGCCAAAGCTGCAAGGCCGAGAACAATCAACGCCCACAATCATTAATGGAGCAAGTACAGAAAATCTGGCACAAAAAGTGCTGCTATGTCAGGTTTCTTAACGACAAACTGGAGTTTGTCATTAAGAGTGGAGAGTAGCAGTTTATTCTGATTCTCTTACTCATTGAAATCAAGCGCATGGGAGAAGTTTGACAATTTTGGCACGAAGTAAGAGTAGCTACAGAGATGGGATTTTTGGGGAATTTGGAGACCATTTCTATCTCCAAATGTGATGACGATGGGGAGGGTGGTAATGGGTGTGTGTTAAAATCATCCACGCCTGGAGTCACAGGTGTCACTCTTTTTAATTATTGAAAAAGTGTAGGGTGCAACCACTCAAATGGTGTGACTCTGGTTTGAGCTCCACTAGTCAATATCTGAAGCCATCGAGGTTTGACACTGGTTTAAAAATCATTGAACAATGTGTTAATGTTCAAAGGTGTGCCAGTGGTGTAATCACCTTGTCACTGTCAGGTCTAGTGGTGTCAGAATGTAGAAAATAGGATATTGATATCTAAAAGGTTTGGTGGTGTGACTGTGTTTTAGAAGACAACTAAGCAATGTCTGGTCTCAGTGGAGCAGGTTATCCCATACCTGGACCAAATGGGGTTACTCTATGGCCGGGGAACGAGACGAACCTGAAACCTATTGTTTATTTTGCTCTGGCATATGCATCTGGCCCCCCTCACGTCAAGACCTGGACCGGTTTGCGCCAATCACAACCATTGATCTAATATGGGGCGGGTTTGAATGGTTGAGTGTAAAGGCCCATTCACACCCTACGGTAAATACGGAAAGGATGCCTTTTGTCCGGTCCCGGAGATCATTTCGTCCGTCAGTGGGTCCGTCGCCTCTGAGCTTACGAATCGGGAGTGCTCCGGGAGAAACGGAGCAATACCAACGCAAATCGAGGCGGTCGAGAGTAGCATAATATCTTATAGGTATATATATTGTATTCAACGTTTTATACTTTTATTATACTATTTACCTGACCTTTTTATTTTATTGTTCACCTGCTTTGGCAATGAGTTGTAACTGATCATTTAAAAATGGCGCAACATTTTGAGGAGAGAATCTGCGGGTTGGTGTCACATGCCACCGCCGCGTAGGTCTACACTTTTTTTTGCAGATTTCGGATGACACAAAGCAAAATCATCTCATCTACAGATGCCATGATTGCGATTGTCGTGGCGGTAATTTATGACACAACAGTCACTGCCCTCTAGAGGATGTATTGCGTAACATCCATAACAACGCTGAAACCAGACAGAGGTATGAAGGGTAGTCCCGGAGACAACGTTTGGTACGGACGGACGAATTTCGTCCGGACCCGGAGCTATGAATCAGCCTTAAAGAGGAGCACCAGATTAGAGGGATGTTGAGGCATTTACAAAAGCAACTAAGATGGCTACTTCTGATGTGTGTCATGTTTCATTGCTCTGATTTGTTGTAGGTCTATTGAAAACGCCCCGTGGAGATAAGAAATACACAGAGGTTTCAGAAGAACACGCAATTGCAAGGTTGCCTGGCCATGTCAGGCTACTCTAAACTCTACTCTCCATGACCAACCAAACAGAAACTCAAATGTGAGTGGTAAGATGGAGCTCAGGGGAGATTTTAGTAAATGTAACGTAACAAAATGTCTACATTGGCCTGTCTACACAGTGATGATTGAAAACCTTTACAAACTCTTTCTCTAAGAATCTTACGTCAGTAAAATATATTTAGCTTTGTCCTCCCATCGGCTACTGGAAACATTCTGTGGGCTGTCTTTGCCCTCCTCTGTCAAAATGATTGGTCAAAACCAACACAAAGCCAAAGAAAGCGAAACGCTCCGCTCATCCAGATTTGAACTAGTCTTCTATCAGAATTTAGATGATTTATCTAATGTCTGATTTGTGAGATTAAAAAAAACGACTAATCGGTGCAGGAATGCTCTGTGGTGTGAATGTGGCTTACAAACGCAAGAACCTTAAATTGCTCCCAACAGGCGAGCTGTTGTCTGCCAGTATAACAGCCCTGGCTGTTGCAGGGTTGGGCGTATGTAGGGGGGGTGGGGTGGGGGGGCATTGGAAGGTCACAAAAGATAAGAAAAGTGCCAGGCAAAAATCTGAATTCCTGTTATGGTTTGTTCAACTGCCTGCTGATTTCAGTTGTCAACACTGCAGGATCATGTAGATTGAAAACATCTGTTTCAAACTGTGACGCGATGGTGTTGGTTTTGGTGTCCAGTCCTGTTCCGTTTACATTGACTGCAATGTGACTTTTTCACTCTTTGAGGAGAGTAAAGCCAAGCTAAACTCAATACACTCAATACTCACTCAAGGCCAAACTTTCTGCCACAATCTCCCTCTCTATCTGCACCTATAAGTTTATTTTCTCTTTCTGATTACATTGGGTCTTCACCTGAGCTGACCCCCTCTTTTACCTACGTGCAGGGACACAGCCAGAAATCTGTTCAAACTTTGTGAACTCGCATTGCATCGACTTGGTGATGGAGGCCGGAGGGGAGAAAGAGTGGGCAACGTTTGATTCTAAGCCCCTCATTGTCCGGCGACCAAGTCAATAGGAGATGGAGAAGCAGGAGGAGGAGGAGGAGCAGGAGGAGAATGAGGAAAACACAGAAAATAAGAGTTGTTGTACTGGTTTAGATCAATGAGTTCTACTATAGGATCTCAGTGTAGAATATATCCAATGCTTTTCCATCCTATCCAACAGAGGAAAACATGGGACGGGTACTCGGACGTGGAGGAGCTGTGAGCTGCCGTGGATCACTAAATCAAACCAAAAATCAAATCAACCGGTATCGCAATCCAAGGTGCTTAACATCCTCATCCTCATCGTCATCCGCTTATCCGGGGTCGGGTCGCGGGGGGAGCAGCTCAAGCAGGGGGCCCCAGACTTCCCTTTCCTGGGCCACATTGACCAGCTCTGACGGGGTGCTTAACAATACAATGTAAAAAAAGAAAAAGAAAAAGAGAAGGAATACAGACGAAGAGAATACTGAGCTAAACAGGTTTGTTTTAAGGTTTGTTTTAAAGGTGTTCACAGATTGTGACGTCCCCAGCTCCTCCGGCAGGCTGTTCCAGAGGCGAGGACCATGGGCACTAAATGCTGCCCCCCCATAGGTCTCCGTCCTCCCCCGGGGAGCGACTCAAAGGCCAGAGCCAGAGGACCCGAGTGATCTAGATGGAGCACACATCAGCATGTCTGACAAGTATTCGGGCGCTAATCTATTGAGTGTTTTGAGAAACAATAAGAGGATTTTATAATCTATTCCAGAACTGACGGGCAACCAATGAAGGGGCTTTAGGACAGGTGAGATATGTGCTCTCCTTCTGGTCTTGGTCAGCACACGTGCTTCTGCTTTCTGAATTATCTGCAGCTTATTTATAGCTTTCTTAGGTAGACCAGATAGGAGAGCATCACAGTAATCAAGCCTGCTAGAAATAAAAGCATGCATAAGTCTCTCGGTATCTGCCTGGGTGAGAAACGGCTGCATTTTAGCAATATTACTCCATCCATTCAGCCATCCATCAGTTTATCCATCCCTCTATCTATCGACTCATCAATCCCCCCCATCCTGCTATCCATCACATCATTTATTCATCCATCCACCCATCACTCGATCCATCCAAACATCCCAATCAGCCAATCCACACACCTTGTCCACAATACTGGTGGGGACTTTGAGCTTTCAAATTCAAACTCAATATACATTGTGGTACTTAATAATTCAAACCAAAATGAATGTACACATATGTTAAATAATCCGGAGCCTTCATCTTTTCAGCATGATATTACAAATGTGGGTCATGAGCGATGTAATGTCCTTGAAAAAAGGGTTAGTGAAAATGGAAGTTGCTTCCTCTCGGAACAAATATGTTGCTTATCTGTTGTTCATTCTGGTCAATTGAGAATCTCATTTATGAATCATTCTGTGATCATTTGTATCTGAGATACTTATCCTCAGAGTTTCTCAGAAGTAATGAAGGGGGGAAAAATAGATGAATTTGTAGGTTTAGCCAAAACAAATTGGCTAAATTGTTTGGGTTTTAATAAAGAGGAAAATGTGAGACGAGTCTAGGACTTTCATTTGACAAATCTGAGAAATGTGAGCCCTACAAGAGATCTAATTATTAATATCCAATGTTTCTTCCTCGTCTGATTTATTCTCTAAAATGTGCAATTGAAGTAATCAACCATCCCTGTATATGAGGACCCATGTGTGATACTTTAGAAACAATTAAAAATTCAATTAACTAACGGTATGTAGAAACGTCGGATGCCTTATGCCCCTAGGTGGCTTTTACTGGGCTCCCACAATGACCAGGACATAGAGTTGAAACCGGTTATTGCATAGTTTTGGAGTGCATCGATACATAGAACAAATGTTTCAGATCCCTCAAATGTGTGGTGATGGCTGTTTTAACCTGTGCACATTGATTACTAAATGCACAACATGTGTGCAACCTCACCCAACCCAAGCAAATACTCCCCACTGTATTATATTTTGCTGTAAAAACAAGAAATAACACAAAAAAATCTGTTCAAGATTGTCCCAACTGATTTCCCATGGTTCAATTAAATAAATAAAAATTCCCAGATCATGCCATAACAGACTTTTACACACAGATAACCAATGCCCATTCTTGTCACGAAAACAATGATTTGTCGAGAACTAACTTAATTAGTGCTTTAGGAACTTAATCTTGAGGACATTTCACAGGGCACACCAAGTCATCATGGGAAATGCAAAAGAAGATTATTTTTACAGTTGTTTTTTGCAATGAAAAAGGGGCTTACTGGGCACTTATCAATGATTGAATCTACAGGTTATTTTTTTCTTCAAGATACTGCCACAATGGTACTGTCCACACAATTGTTGTTTCTCTTGAGATTGTATTGGGTTGAGTTGTATTCCTGGACCTGACATCTATGCCCGGCATCATGGTTTCTGCTCATTTCCTCATTTGGAGGTAGGCCCGTACATTTAATAACGTGAATAACTCTAAAACATTACATAACGTTAAGAGATCATTTATCTGGTGCAACTCATTTGGGTGAATTGTTTGCCTTTTTTTGTTTTGTATCAGATAAATTGAGACATAACTGTGCATGGAATTGTTTCCATTATATCGAGACTAATTGGCAAGCTTGTACGAGAATGTAGATAACTCATGAGACATGATGTTTTTTTCAGGAGGGACAATTGAGATTAATGAAAAATTCACAAAATCTCTACTTGGTCTTGACTAGTGCTAATTTTGTCCAGGACATGTTAATGTGACACAAAGAAGATTTAATCTTGAATTTGACTTTGCTATTGGTTTCGAGCAAAGGCAGCAACGTTCTGTAAAGCCACAGGACCCACGCACTAACACAGCGCTAACACCGCGCTAACATTGCGTTAATACAGCGTTAACACATCAACACAGTGCTCACACAGCACTAACACAGCGCTAACACAGCGCTAATACAGTGCTAACAGCGCGCTAGCAGAGCGCTAACACAGTGCTAACACAGCCCTCCCACAGCACTAACACAGTGCTAACAAGTTTGGGAGAAAAGCAAAAACAAAAAAAATACAGTTTAGCCTTTCTTCCTCTACAACAAAGACAAAGCGTCCTTGTATTTTGTGTACGGTTGTTTTTTATGATTTGTTTTGTTAGCATGTCAGACTGTGTGTCACACTTAATAACGCTACTTCAAGTTGCTTCTTTCCCCCCCAAAATAGAGACAGCGGCCCTTATTTGGAGCTGAAAGGCGCTATAATTTTCCTTTCAACCGTCAGAAACAGAGTCGTTTTTTGGTAGCGATACCCTCTCATTAGGCTTTCTCTCTCTCTCTCTCTAAACCTCTTTCATATGTTGTTCTTTAACACTTGTCGCACTCTGAAACAAAGGGATGAAGAAGTTGTGGGAGAAGGAGGAGGAGTAGTGGAGATGGTTTGTTGTTGGATGAAGAGTAGTGGGCGAGTTTGAGCTAGGAGATACAACGGGATACAACGGACAGACAGACATATATATATAGACATACGGATGGGCAGAAGGACAGACAGGCAGACAGATTGAAGAAATATCGACAGAAATATAGTCAGTCAGACCAAACAGACAGGCAAACCGGATTAGAGGTAGACAGACGGAAAAAAAGAAATCAACAGACCGACAGACAGGACTAAGACATTGAAGTAAAAACAATCAAACTGATTGAGCTTCATACAGACAGGAGGATAGGTGTACCGACAGCCTACCTTGTGTTGGGTTCCTCGCAGCTGTCCATGGCCTCAACAGTCAGGGCGTAGCTCCGACCCACCGCAAGACTGACTCCTTTGGCCACAGTGATGACCCCAGTCCTGTAAGGTCATAGGTCGAAGGTATACAAAAATGCAATACTCCCATGGCTACGCTCTACTCGGTCCAGTACATGAATCCAGATTGTGCAGCACTATAACATTTTTCTTATCTATTTTATGCTTTGAATAAAAGCATCTTCTAAATGACAAAATGTAAACCTATAAAGTCAAAGTAGGGATTAGAGACGGCTGACTTCAGGGAGGTAGGTGGGTGCGTACGTTTGGTTGATGACGAAGTGTCCCCGGTCGCCTGCCAGGATGCGATAGATCACCTCCCCGTTAGAACCTGCGTCCTCGTCTACTGCAGACAGCTGGGGAGGGGGAAATTCATGCACATATACACACACAAGCAGGTGAGCATGCACATATACACAGACACACACATGCGCGCACAAACGCACATACACAGACAAATGCATGCATGCGCACACACACGCCATACACCAAGCCAATGATTATGCTAAATAAGTAAAGCAAAGGTCCTAATGATGGATAATTGTGATGTTGTGTGTGTGTGTGTGTGTGTGTGTGTGTGTGTGTGTGTGTGTGTGTGTGTGTGTGTGTGTGTGTGTGTGTGTGTGTGTGTGTGTGTGTGTGTGCGTGTGCGTGTGCGTGTACCTGCAGGAAGGCGTCTGCAGGCAGCATGTCTGTGTACAGGTTGACATGGTAGGAGATGTTGGAGAACGTCGGGGTGTTGTCGTTGGCGTCCAGAACCTCTATCGTAACGGTAACCGGGAGACTCTCCTGTACGCCATCGGACGCTGTTACCTGGAAGGGGAGAGAGACAGTCAAATTAAGAAATAAAGCTAACAAAAGCATGACAAGCAAAAGAAAGAATGAAAAATTAACAAATAGTTGAATGATTCCTTCATCACCATTTTTTCACAATACAAAACGGGTGACGCAGCACTGAGAAAAAAGACTTATTCTCAACAAAAGCTTTAAATGCAATCGTTTGTTTTTCTTTCTTCTTCTACTTTGAGTTAAGACAGTGTCCAGTTGGTTCAACACTGGATCGATAGCAGAATCAACAGACCGATCTACATCAGCGGCAGCCGTCTTTGTTGTTGTTGAAAAGGTCTCTTCGGCGCTCCTCTTCACCATGTGCGTATTCATCCCACCTCACATTAGATAAATGGTTGAGATTGGTAAGTGTCTCTCGTACCATGCAGAAATCTTTTTGTAAAGGAGGGGTGCCAGACCTTATCTGCAGATCAAATTAAACATGCAAGATGAGTCTATATCCAAGGCTAAGCCACCCTAGCCTCTATGACTTCCATGGTAATAAAACACACCTTTTTAATGCTACAAAAAGTTACTAATTTTATTAAGTTTTGTGTAACTCTAAAGCCCTTTTAAAGTTGACTTTGCCGAGCTGGGAGAGATATCCACATTATGGGATATGCCAAAGGTAAACAAAAGTCTTACATTATACTAAAGGTGGACAGTGTTGTTGCCACGGTGACAGCTCCGGTAAAGCTGTCTCCTTGGCTTCTTGATAGCTTTGTTTTGGATTTCCTTTGAGCTCAGATGCTCTTCTTGTTGGTCTTTTGTCTACTATTTTATTGTTGTAGGAGTTGTGTGTTTCTAAACCGCTTACTTTCTCCCTATCTTTAACTCACTCATGTTCATAATAATAATAATAGAGTAGATCTAGATGGATAAAGTAATGGATTAACTATCTATCATTCCGCCATCTGTCTCTCTCCAGTTAATTTTCTGCAACAGTAGGTTGCGTGTTATTCTCCAGTCTGCATCGGCAGTTGGTCCAAGACAAACTCAACTGTTCAGCTTTGCACTGCAGCCTTGCTCTATTCGTAACAAAGAACGGACACCAAAAGAGAAGATAAGGCGGCCACCGAAAGGTTGCCAGTTCGATCCCGTGCTACTCCTAGATAAGTGTTAAGGTGTCCCTGAGCAAGACACCTAAGCCTAACTGCTTCCGTCGAGCAGGCTATTCCCTTGCCTATCGGCAAGACACCGCCGTCAGTTTGTGAATTTGTCTATGAACGTATGAGTGTAACTGGCTGAATGTCAGGTACTAATTATGAAGCACTTCGAATTGCCAACGGTTAAAAAGCGCTATATGAATGCAATCCATTTACCAAGTAAAAATTGCATATTCTAAGCGGAGACAATAAGCTCACCTTTGCCGTGACCTTAACATGAATACAAAAATAAAGCAATCCCCTTTCTTTGAAGATATATTGGTTCCATATTAGCCATAGCCCTCCTTTTCTCCTCGCCTTCTGTTTTTCAGTTGATACCAAACCCCAGAACCCTTTCCTTGTACATGCACAAACACCAACCGTCTTAACAGCATGCTCAGGCTCGCAGGAAACTCAACCTTTATCCGTCATTTACTGAAGTCAAACTGCTGACGTGTGAGGAATCAGAGGGAATGCAGCAGACCTCCTTCTGATGGCCTGAACTCTTATGAATAAATATCCTAATATTAAAGCATCTCATCACACTGCAGACAGATGGCATTATCAATACCTCTTCTCGCCCCTCTCCGTCTTTCTCACTCTCTCAGTGAAAAGCTGAACGGGGAGTTTATTTTCCTTTTCTACTTTACCGCTGGTTTTAGAAAGGTTTTTCGCACTTTATTTATATCTCTCTCTCTCTCTCTCTCTCTCTCTCTCTCTCTCTCTCTCTCTCTCTCTCTCTCTCTCTCTTCCGTTAACCGTCCCTCATTCTGTCTCTGTCTCTCTCACACTTTCCAGTATGCTTCCCAGTGTCTCCCACCTTTATGTTGGGCGTAAGAAATCAAACGAAACGACGGGAGATTATAAAAAAGAAGAACTGCTCTCACAATTCCGCATTGAAAGAGAAGAGTGAGCAGAGTCAATGAGGCCTGATGGCATGGAAGTGCAGGGCCCACACACACATACACACACAGAAACAGACACAGGCACACAGACACACAAACACACAGACACACACACACAAAGGAGTGCAAATGGGCTGACTAATGACTTCCAACCAACTGCCTCTTGGTTTTTTCTCCTTTCTGATATGGCTCTGGCTGATGTGAGACATTAAAAACCAGCCGCAAAATGAGACCCGAGGCTCCCGGCAGTTAACACAATAAAAGCGTATGTTTTTGTTTCATACTCACAACTAAAATGATTGAAAGTAAAACAACCAAAATCACCAAAGTATGACGACGGTATACTTAACTTCAATACCGGGCAAGAAATAAATTCCAATCTTCCCTGCAAGTGTATTTTGGCGCATGCTTCATCTATTCTTTTAAAGAGAACTCATCTTCGTTGACTGGTATGACGGATCCCCCCTCCCCCTATCCCCCCACTACAATCTCCCCCTCCTATAACCCTAGCAGTCTATCTGTCTTGTAGGGCTCTCTCTATGATTACTGCAGTATGATTAACCCCCCACCTACCACCATCACACCACCAGCACAACCCACAACCCTTCAGACACACACACACACACACACACACACATACAAACAGACACACACACAAACACACAAAAAGACACACAGCGCGTATGTGTACACATCGTGCAGCCTGTACAAAGGCTGGCGGGGGGATGATGTACAGTCTTAGGCGGAAATGCTGCGCCGCGTGTATTGGCTGCTCATTGTGCTGCCGACTGCGCTCACACCGAAACCAGAGAAGATAACGTCAATGGGTGTGTTCTGAGGGAATGGCCAGGGTGTTGAAAGCACTGACAGAGGACATATATTCTATTCTATTATACACGTATACAATATGTATAATATGTTCACTTTCTAACTCGCCCAACGTGGGGAATGGTCTTGCGCTCTTTCTTTCGATTGTTCTTTCGTCTTTTCTCAATTCTATTGAGAAATTTGTCTAAATTCTTCATGAATTCAAAGGGCTTTATTGCCCTGGGAAACACTTCATTTGCATTGCCAAAGGATGCACGGCACGTTCCTCCCTCCCTCTCTTTCATCTCTTGTTCTTGTCATCCCTCTTTTCTGCAACAACTTCAACTTCTGCCTCCTCCCCCTTTGCTTGTTCCTCCTCCTCCTCATCCTCCTCCTCTTCATCTAAGTAGTATAGAAGTATGTCTCTCTCCGGTACCATAGGTCATTAGGAAACCCAGCGCCTCTCTGTCTCTCTGTCTCTCTGTCTCTCTCTCTCTCTCTCTCTCTCTCTCTCTCTCTCTCTCTCTCTCTCTCTCTCTCTCTCTCTCTCTCTCTCTCTAATATCTGAATCGATGAGGAATCCTGGCTCTTGCTGCCTCTCTCTCCCCCTCTCTCCCTCGCCCCCTCTCTGTATCTCTTCTCCTCCCCCTCCCTCTATTCCCCTCTCCGTCTCTCTTCCCCCCTCTCCCTCTCGTCCCCTCTCTGTCTCTTCCTCTTCCCTCTCCCTCTCTTCCCCCCTCTCCCTCTCGTCCCCTCTGTCTCTTCCTCTTCCCTCTCCCTCTCTTCCCCTCTCTTTCCAGTAATTGATTATGAAACCTCTACATCTGCCTCCTCCACTCTGGGTCTCTATTCAGTACATTAACTGTTGTGGACTCCTGTCCCATCTCTCTCTGCAGTGCCTTAGGATGGGGACACATTACATGGTTTTCAACGTAGATTTGGGAACGATTTGAAGTTGGGGGGCAGATTCCGGTATCTGCAGCTGCAGTCATGCAGAGGCTGGTAGACTGGGACTCTACAGTCGTTATGTCTGTGAGGGAAAGAAGCCTATCTTGTTCTTTACAACCCCAGTCAGCATGGTCCGGTTTCAATCAAAC